>NW_021604664.1:57411-68046 GCF_004785775.1 Grammomys surdaster | reverse complement strand
TGGGCACAGGGGAAAAGTTCCTGAACAGAACTCCAATGGCATATGCTGTAAGATCGAGAATTGACAAATGGGACTTCATAAAATTGTTTTTGTTTTTTTCTTTCGTGGTTTTAGCCTAATAAACTGACCCTGAGAGAAAGTTGCTGTTGAAGTTCAGCAAGTCAAAACTGCATCCATGATCAGTCAGTTTTGGGAGGTGTGTTTAGCAAAACAGCACTGCTTGACTGAGATCAAAGTCTGAGTTGTTTCTGCAGGGATTCTCAGACCTAAAAACTGTGTTTAGCATTAAAAACACAGGTTTTAAATGTTTTAATTCAAAAGGTTGCTATAGTTGAAATTTGTTTTCTAAATCTCTAAGAGTTAGAATGATTTGGAATTATAGTAAAATATTTGAACAGGGTGCTAGTAGACCCTGCATTTAATTTTATTAGAGATAGGCAGATTTTTTTATTGGATATTTTCTTTATTTACATCTCAAATGTTATGCGTTTTCCTGGTTCCTCTCAAAATCTCCCATCCCACCCCGACTCCCCTAATTCTATGATGGTGTTTCCCCCCCCCCCCCCACCTGCCTCCCCCCCCCCCAGTTTCCCTACACTAGGGCATCAAGCCTTCACAGGACCAAGGGCCTCTCCTCCCATTGATGCCAAATGTAGGCCATCCTCTACTACATATGCGACTGGAGCCATGGGTCCCTCCATGTTTACTTCTTGGTTGGTGGTTTAGTCCCTGGGAGCTCTGGGTGGTCTGGTTCGTTGGCTTTACTGTTCTTCCTGTGGGGTTGCAAACCCCTTCAGCTCCTTCAGTTCTTTCTCTAATTCCTCCATTGAGGACCCCATTGGGGACCCTGTGTTCAGTTCAATGGTTGGCTGATAGCATCCCTACTATATTTGTCAGGCTCTGGAAGAGCCTCTCAGGAGACAGCTATATAGTCAATATGCACTTCTTGGCATCCACAATAGTGTCTGGGTTTGGTGACTGTATATGGGATGGATCTCCAGGTGGGGCAGTCTCTGGATGGCCTTTCCTTCAGTTTCTGCTCCACACTTTGTCTATGTGTTTGATCCCATGAGTATTTTGTTCCCCTTTCTAAGAAGAATGGAAGCACCCACACTTTGGTCTTCCTTCTTTATGAGCTTCATGTGATATGTGAATTGTATCTTCGGTATTCCCAGCATTTGGGATAATATCCACTTATCAGTGAGTACATACCATGTGTGTTCTTTTGTGACTGGATTACCTCACTCAGGATATTTTCTAGTTCCATTTGCCTAAGAATTTCATGAATTAATTGTTTTTAATAGTTGAGTAATAATCCATTGTGTAAATTACCACATTTTCTGTATCCATTCCTCTGTTGAAGAACATCTGGGTTCTTTCCAGCTTCTAGCTATTATAAATAAGGCTGCTAGGAACATAGTGGAGCATATGTCCTGGTTGGAGAATCTTTTGGGTATATGCCCAGGAGTGGTATGGCTGGGTCCTCAGGTAGTACAATGTCCAGTTTCTGAGGAACCACCAGACTGGTTTCCAGAGTGGTTGTACCAGCTTGTAAATTCACCAGTAATGGAGGGGTGTTCTTCTTTTTCCACATCTTTGCCAGCAATCTGCTGTCACCTCAGTTTTTCATCTTAGCCATTCTGATTGGTATGAAGTGAAATCTCAGGGTTGATTTGATTTGCATTTCCCTGATGACTAAGGATGTTGAACATTTCTTTAGGTGCTTCTCGGCCATTTGAGTCCTCAGTTGAGAATTCTTTGTTTAGCTCTGTATCCCATTTTTAATAGTGTTATTTGATTCTCTGGAGTCCAACTTCTTGAGTTCTGTGTGTATATTGGATATTAGCCCTCTATTGAATGTAGGTTTGACAGAGATCTTTTCCCAATCTGTTGGTTGCCGTTATGTCCTATTGACAGTGTCCTTTGCCTTATAGAAGCTTGGCAATTTTATGAGGCCCCATTTGTTGATTCTTGATCTCAGAGCATAAGCCATTGGTGTTTTGTTCAGGAAAATTTCCCCTGTGCCCAGGTGTTGGAGGCTCTTCCCCACTTTGTCCACTATTAGTTTCAGTGTATCTGGTTTTATGTGTAGGTCCTTAACCACTTGGACTTGAGGTTGGTATAACTCGAGAATGCATCTATTTGCATTTTTCTACATGCTGACCGCCAGTTGATCCAGCACCATTTGTTGAAAATGCTGTCTTTTTTCCACTAAATGATTTTAGCTCCTTTGTCAAAGATCAAGTGACCATAGGAGTGTGGGTTCATTTCTGGCTCTTCAATTCTATTCCATTGATCTACACACCTGTCTCTCTACCAATACCATGCAATTTTTTATCACTATTGCTCTGTAATACAGCTTGAGGTCAGGAATGATAATTCCCCCAGAAGTTCCTTTATTGTTGAGAATAGTTTTTTCCATCCTAGGTTTTTTGTTATTCCAAATGAATTTGAGTATTTCTCTTTCTAACTCTAGAAGAATTGAGTTGGAGTTTTGATGGGGATTGCATTGAATCTGTAGATTGCTTTCGGTAACAAGGCCATTTTTACTATATTAATCCTGCCAATCCATGAACGTGAGAGGTCTTTCTATCTTCTAAGATCATCTTAGATTTCTTTCTTCAGAGACTTGATGTTCTTTTTTTTTTTTTCAGTGATTTGAATGTGAAAGCTATTTGAAAAAGGCAGGCTGAAATTCACTTTGAATGTTCTTTGTGATCGAAAAATAAATACACTTAAGCCTTGAAATACATACATATGTATTTCTTTTCATATATATATATATATATGAAAAGAAATGGGTAAATACATATATTTATCACTAAAGTATATTTACTTTCAATTTTTTGAATAGATTTTTTATATTTTCAATTGTAGTATAATACTTTTTCTATTAAAAAAATACAAAAAAAAACAAACAACAACAACAACAAAAAAAAAAACTTGTTCCAAGAAGGGGTAGCCCCCAGATTTAGGATTGGGGCAGGGTTTTGTTTTTATTACTCTAAGAGAATAAAAAACATCCAACTAAAGAATCTACAGAACAAAACATTTGAAGAAAAGAACAGACTATCAAGAGAAAATAGCCCAAGATGGGTGGGGGGAGTTAATTGGTCAAATGGTATTGCTGCCTTCTACAGATATAAGTGGCAAATGATATTTACATGGTCCCAAGTCGATTAAAAATTAAAGCTGGGTTTGCAGTTGTATTGTAGCTCTCCTCTCTAACCCCATGCCTGCTTATTAAAGGATAAACCAAAATCTCTATCTCATGTCAGAAGAACCACCTGGTATGGGACGAAGGAAAACAAAAAATAAGGGACTATGCTATTACAATTAATCTCATAATATTTTTGTTTTCATTTGACTCTTTAAAACTTTTTAAGGTAAAAATATTGTATCAAAATATAAAAGATTATTATGCACATATAAACTTTCTGTCATGAAACGAGTTGTCAAACAGAGTACTATACTAACTAATTCTAAAAGTAAACTTCATCTAGCTTCCTGTATGTGTTTTCAGGTTTGAGCCTGAAGCAAATAACCAGGAACAAGGTTGGTATACCTGAGATGTATTTTACAGATTATGGTCCTCAAACCTTTCAGAAATCTTGTGAATATGGCACTTAAAATGTTTAGGTTTTGTATCATTCCTAGCAGAAATGTTGTTTGTTTCCAAGAAGATGATGGAGCCCCAAAATGACCTGGATTGTGGTAATGGTACCATTGGACAAAACTGTCCATGCGTCTTCTGTTGCCAGGTTCTACGTAAACAGTAGACACTTCTATGTTCTACATAGCCAGGATTTCCACTAAGCTGATAAACGCCACTGGAAGATGAGTTTTTGGACTACAAATGACTCAGTACATTCAAATTCCTAAGTTAATATGAGACTGACACTAACATTCTATAGAACTTTGAACTCAAAAATACTTAATTCTAAGGCTGACAAATGCAACCAAGATAAACATTGTGGAAAGCTTGGAAAAATAGCTTCATAGTTGTAAATAGTTTTGCTGTGTTGGTGTTAAAAATATTCCTTTTTGTTTAAACAAAAAGGGGGATATAGGATTAATATTGAAATAATAGGAAAAGGGCATATTTTTAAAATATTCTTATAGATCTTTGTGTATTGATAAAAAATTAAGTTTATATTGAGTTACATTGGTATAGATCTTTGTATGTTGGTACAAAATTAAGGATAGATTTTGGCTACAGCATACTATGTTTTAATTCCTTTTACTTATTGTATTGTATCTATGTAATTCCTAAAAAAGCAATGTGAAGCTCTAGTCCTTTTGATTGCTACCATTACAAATTGTTTAAGGTAATTAAGAAATGTAAATTAATATTCAGTCAATCAAATTGTGGTTTTCTTAAGTACTATGTTAGTTAATCACACATGTTTTCTAAGTTAGTCTGATGTTAAATCCCTAGAGACAAGTGACATTTGCCTATTCAAATATACTGAGCTAGTTAGATAGTCTTCAAAAACAGAGCTCTGTATGATATGGCATTTAAAGATGTTTTATTAATTTGAGACTTTTTGGTAAGGAGACATATCAGCTCCTGATAGCATTCCCATTCTACTTAAGAGAAGATCAGAACATCAAGAAACCTCCTTAGAGAGTTTGTTTCAAATGTGGCAAGGTGTCACTGGGCAAGGAGCAAGCTGTGGGCAAGCAGGACACAAAGAACATTGACTGCTGAACTCTGTGAGGACAAAGTAGAGAAGTCTTTCCTAATTCCTGTTACACAAAAAAATATGTCCAATATTCTGGGCCAGTATGCTGAAAAGATGGAATTCCACTATTGCAGAGGAATTTTTATAGCTTTTGAAGGTGCTTGCTCTGTGCTTCCTGTTTATTCAGGAAATAGTTATCCTTCTCAGGTCTCTGATGGAGTTGAAGACTAAATAGATAGTTATAGTCTCACATTTAAGCTTGAGTCGTTTAGTATTTATGAAAATGTTTTAAGGACTGAAAAGATGTTTTGGGGTTGATAAATATAAGTTATGATAGAAAGTGATTTAGGTACAGAACTATGGATTCACCAAGATAGGGTAGATAACAGACTACTTTCTCCAAGGCTGCCAAATACAGATAGGCTGGGCATTGTGAATGTAATTCTTACCAATAGTATATTGTTTATTGATGTTAAAGGCAGAATCTTTTATTTTAGACAAAGAGGAGGATAATATGCAGAATATTTAATAACATTGTGAACTCCCAATTTGTTAACTACTAAAACCTTGTAGTATGGCTGAGTCCTAGCACACACCTTTAATCCAAGAGCTAAATAAAATTAACTCTAGGTCAAGAGACTGCAAAAGCAACCAGCTGACAGGGCATGAACACAAGTAAATACTGCATTGGGAGGTATTTAAGGTAGCATGGAGAAGGGGGAAAAAGCTATTTCAGTGTAGTAGGAAGGTCAGATGGTTGTGTTCTCTGCCTCTTAGAGCTATCAGGGTTTCATTCCAGCATCTGGCTACAAGTCTGCATTGGTAAAATTGAAAGGCTAGAATTGTTTATTTAATTTAATTTTATTTTTTTAACAACAAAGGATGCCCATCCGAAGGGCAAGCACCAATCCCTGATGTTATTAATGATACTCTGATGCTTGCAGATAGGACCCTAGCATAACTGTTCTCTGAGAGACTCCACCATGGAGCTGATTGAAACAGATTCAGATACCCACACCCAAACATTGGACAGAGGTTGGAGACCCTAATGGAAGAGTTGGGGTAAGGATTGAAGGCCCTGAAGGGAATGGGAACCCCACAGGAGTGTCAACTTACTTGGACCTCTAGGAGCTCTCAGAGACTAAGCTACAAACAAAGGAACACAGATGGGTTGGAATGAAGCCCCAGGCATGTATGTAGCAGGCATGCAGTTCAATCTCCATGTGGGTCTGCCAACAGCTGGGACAGAGGTTCTCCCTAAAGCTGTAGCCTGACTGTGATATCCGTTCCTCATTAGGTCTGCCTTGTCTGGACTCATTGAGAAAGGGTGCACCTTTTCTGAAAGGCGTGATGTGTCAGGGTAGGGGGATACTCAAAGGGGTTCCACCCTCTCAAAACAGAAGGGGAAGGGGCATGGGGGAGGTCTTGAAGAGTGGAAACCAAGAAGGGGTACAGTGATTGGGATGTAAAAATAATTAAGTTAATAATAAACAACAGAGGGTATAGTAAATATCATCCAGATGGAGGGTATCAGGGAAAATAGTCATTTTTCTTAAGAAGGAAATTTATCAGAGATCTGTGTAGTGGGCACAAAACCAGGCAGAGGTGGCACTCAAAAACATTGGTTGAATTTAACTGTACTAAAGAAAATTCACTTGAGTTAGAAGAACAGAAACAAAAATGCTTTTGTAAACAACAAGATTGTAAAATATTTGCCCTCTTTCCAAAGAGGTCATTTAGTTTAGCTACTTCTGTAGTCTAAGTAATAGAAGCCAAGGGGGCTGATTAGTGCTTGTCATCATTGTTTTCAGTTGTTTTGATAAAAACTGAACAAAAGCAATTTGGAGAGGAAGTGTTGATGTCAACTTATATTTACACATCACAGTCCATCACGGAGAGAAGTTGGAGTAGAACTTTAAAGTAGGAACGTTTACTCATGAACTGAAGTGGAAGCCAAGACAATAACCTGCTTATTGGCTTGCTCAGTTCAACTGAGGTTCTCTCTTCCAAGATTCAAAGTACAGAATAATACAAAATGAAGGATTGGCCCATAGCAAACAATAACAGATACATGGTCTGATAACCCCATAGGAGACAAATTTGGCCACACCATTTCATGGAGAGTTCATGGTCTAATGAAAAGTCTTTCTGTTTGACAAACATCTTTTTTACTAAGAAGACTACTTTGGTATGAAATTTATAGAATAGCAAACACTTGTTAAAAGCACAGCATTAAAAAGAGTATATTTTTAGATCAAAATGGAAACATCAGTATCTGCCTTTTCTTTGTGCTAATATTAAATATCTTTTCTAATAAAGTTAAACTTTGGTGGTTGTAATATTCTTAATTATTCAAATATTTGTTAATTTTTAAGATTTATGTCTATATTGATTACAATTAAACTTCTATGAGCTTCTTAATATGTAAGCCAAAGAATCTCTCATATTTCACTAATTCACCTCTTCTTTCAGTTTATTTCCACATTTGAAACTTTCAGGGGTATTTATATTATACTTTTTAGACTATTTTTAATAATTTAGGATTTGTGTATAAATCTATTTGGAGCACCACAAACAGTAGCATTTATAGAACTGGTCAGTTTCAGTGGAATGCCCTGTGGGTCACATTGTCAAAGATAATATCTCTTGCACCAAACTTCCTGTTTCTCAGGGTCTTAAATCTTTTTGTCCCTCTTCCACTAGGATCTCTGAGCCTTAAATACAGAAATTGTGTCATATCAGTATAAGATGGAGATGTGACAGTCACTTACTCTTTATTCTGACTGCTTGTGACTTTCTGTAATGGTTTTCATCTGTTAAGGGTGAAGTTTCTTTGTAAGAAGTGAGATCTATTCTGATCCATGATTACAAGGATAACTATTTAGAATGCACTTTAAAATTCTCTTCTTTTAGTAAAGTGGCTATTGTAGGTTATATTCCATTATCTATGACTTCGCTATGCCGTAGTAATTAAATAGTTGGCTAGGTTTACAGGACCATCCATTATCTTCCTCTAGTTAAGCAGACTTTGAGTCCAAACAGAAAGCTGCTGGTTAAGTCACTATTGTACCTTAGTGCTGCCAATGCCATGATTTTTATTGTTTTTGTTAATAGGTGTTATTGCTAAGTAGAACTATCGGTTGCATCCTTTTTGTAGAGCTCCGCATGGTTACCTTCTGGTACTATGAAAGGAATCCTCACACAGGAGTCTTTCAGCTCAAATATAGCTCAAATCCTCAAAGATCTTTGGCAGAAGTCCATGGTAATAATATGAATTACCATATGAACACAAAGTGTTCCAAAAATATCCTATATTTGGAGAGGCTCTTGGGCTATCTTTAACCAACAATTCAAGTCAGAGCTTCTCAATGGTAGTGTTGGGATTTTTGTTAGGTAGTCTAATTCTGGGGAAAGTATTATCAATCCAGATGGTTTATTTCAAAACTTCACTTAAACTAAATATGTATGTGTACAGGTATATGTATATGCATGCACAGCCACATGTATTATATGTAATTTTAGGTAGATAGATAATATTATGATTCTTACCTCCCTCTCTAATTCTTCTGTATTAATCTCCATCCTCATTCCCAACTTGTTAATAGAATTTTTATAAGTATATTTTGCTTCTTTCTTAATACAGTTGGATCCTTAATAATTGAGCCTGGACCATTACATATATTTATGAAGTTTTAAGGGCACAACTAAATTACTCTATTTTAATCATCTAAACTAATCTGGCTACCTCTCAGCCAAAATCCCAGTGATACTTACATTTTAGTGCTGATCTGGCTCTCTGGGCTCCTGGTGTCTTCTCTTGGTGGCCTCTAGGCTCTCTTCCCATGCCTAATCCCCACTTTCTCTCTCTGGCTCCCACTTCTCTGGTTGGCGGGAAGTTCAGTCCTATTCTCTTCCATGCTACGTAACTGGCTGATCACCTAGCTTTATTGACAATCAGGGAATAATTGAGGATTAATGTTTGCACAATATTGAGACAGGAGATTCTCAAAATAACGATTGCAACCAAATATGAGAGAAGAGAAGTCAGAAGTTGAATAATACAAGGATGATCTTTATACACGGCATAATAACATTATGCCTATACTACTAACTAAGCTCTTACCCTATTTTTCCCTATTCTCCCTCACGTCATTTGAACCATTTTATTCTTCTTTGATATTGTTTCACTCTCCACAGTCCCCTTTTACGTTCCTGATTTCTGCGGTTATACAAACTTATATAGTCATATCAAAAGACTTGGAACTAGGAACTGTGTAGCAGAAAACAGAAGCTAAGAACTTCACGTGAGTGATAATATGCAGCCTTTGCCTTTGTATTGTGGGTCTGAATTACCTTTCTGTATGATTTTTTAGGTTCAATTCATTTACCTGCAAATTTTATGGCTTCATTTTTCTTTACAGATGAATAGTACAGATGCACCAAATTTTTGTCTCCATTTATCAACTGGAGAACATCTAAGTTCTTCCCTTTCTTATGTGTTGTGAGGAGAGAAGCAAAGAAACTGGCTGAGCAAGTATGCTTGGGTATCAATTCTTTTAGGAAACACAGAGATGTAGTTTAGATGGGTCACTTCCTAAAATAATTTTTAACCAATTTATGTCGGGTAGTTTCTCCTAGTAGTTCTTGATAAATTGATAAAGGATAAGAATGACACATCTAGATTACCTGCTTATCTTTGTGTCTTTATATTCTGTCATGTGCTTGATTTTTCCCCCCTACATGTAAAGCTTTCTATTGAAAGCTTGACTATTTCTAGTTTGGTTATTGAGGATTTCAAATATTGCTTCATTTCCATTTGAATTCTAATTAATCTTTTTCTCTCTATTGAAATTTGTTTTAATTCTTGGATTTTTCATCATTTCTACCTGCTTATGTTTCTTGAGTGTTGTTCAAGTGTTTACTCTCTTTAAGTTCATTGACTACATTTTTGTGTTTTCTTCTAATTCCTTAAAGGTTTCGAAGAGGTTTATGATTGTTGCTTTAAATTCTGTATACTGGAGTTTACCTAGGTAATTCTCATTGACAAATATTTTAATAGGATAAGCAGTTGGGGTCTGTTAACATTGGCTTTTTCTTTCATATTGTTTGTATTTTTGAAGTGAGATCTGGGTGTATGGGATTCTTCTTTCTTTTTTCTTTTTTCTTGCAAATATATATTTTCAGACAATATATTCTGATTATGATTCCCCTCACCCAACCCCTCCCATATTCTCCCCAACTCCCCATCCACCCAAATCCACACCCATTCTTTCTCTTTCTCTCATTAGAATACAAACAGGCGTGTAAAAACAATTTTTAAAAAATACAATAAGATAAAATAAAAACAAACAAATCCAAGTAGAACAAAACAACCAAACAGAAGAAAAATCACAAGAAACACATGTAGTTGCAGGGGACACACATATCTGCACACACAGAAATTCCATTAAAAACACAGCAAAGGAAACCACAATATATATGCAAAGACCTATAAGGTTAAAAAACAGAGAAAGAATAAAATGAATACTCAGACAAAACAATATGGGCAAGGAACCTACAAAAATATCATTGAGTTCATTTTGTGTTGACCCTCTACTGCTGGGCATGGGGTTTGTCCTTAAGAGTGGTTTCTATACCTAGTGAGATTTCACTGAAAAGAGTAAGTTTTCTTTGCAAGTGCTTATAGACTGGATATAGCTTCTTTAGGAATGGGGAGCTTGAGTGGTACATATCTTTAATCCCAGCACTTGAGAAGCAAAAGCAGGTGGGTCTTTGTAAATTCCATGTCAGCCTTGCTTACGTAGTGAGTTCCTGGCTAGCTAGGACTATGTAGTACAAGCCTGTATCCAAAATAGATGGATAGATAGATAGGTAGGTAGGTAGATAAATAGACAGTAGATAGAAGATAGATAGATAGATAGATAGATAGATAGATAGATAGATAGATAGA
>NW_021604664.1:34888-57401 GCF_004785775.1 Grammomys surdaster | reverse complement strand
AGATAGATAGATAGATAGATAGATAGATAGATAGATAGATAGATAGATAGATATTTGATAGATTTAGTCTAATTGGTAATAACGTTGCTAAAATTTTGGTTCTTTGAGTTCATTATGTTCTTACGAATGTTGCTATTTTTTTATTCTCCACAATAAGCAGCTAATTTAATACTTAGTATACCAATTAGAACTAAGTTTGGCTACAATATTGAAATAATATTAGTATAAAAAAATAGAACATTTTGAGGCAGATGGTGGTGGCATAGGCCTTTAATTTCAATACTTGAAAGGCAGAGACAGACAGGCAACAGACTCCCCAGAGCTCCCAGAGACTAAACCACCAACCAAAGAGTACACATGAAAGACCCATGGCTCCAGCCATGTAGCAGAGGATGGCCTTGTCAGGCATCAATGGGAGGAGAGGCCCTAGGTCCTATGAAGCCTCAATGGCCCAGTGTAGGGAAATGCCAGGATGGAGAGGTGGGAGAGGGAACACCCTCATAGATGCAGGGGGATGGAGGATTGGATAAGGAAGTTCCAGGGGGAAACCAGGAAAGGGAATAATATTTGAAATGTAAATAAAGAAAATATCCAATAAAAAGAAGAAAAAAAGAAAAAAAGTGATTCTAGAGAGATAGTGTATTCCTTGCTTTACTCCAATGTCTGGAATTTTGAGTCTAGCCTTCACCTGGGCCACAAGGACAGCAGTTTAACCTTAGGATAAAACAATGAGTCTGGGATTAAGACATGGCATAGAGACTCATTTGAAAAGCAATCTTGAGGCTGAAGAGATGGTTCAGAGGTTAGGAGCACTGACTGCTCTTCTAGAGGTCCTGAGTTCAATTCTCAGCCACCGCATGGTGGCTCACAACCATCTTAATGGGATCCAATGCCCTCTTTTGTTGTGCCTGAGACAGTGACAGTGTGCTCATATGAATAAAATAAATGATTCCAAAAAATAAAAAACAAAAAACAAATACAGAAGAAGAAGAAGAAGAAGAAGAAGAAGAAGAAGAAGAAGAAGAAGAAGAAGAAGAAGAAGAAGCAGCAGCACACTCTAGCCTTGAATTTGTATGGGACTAGGATAAGTTGGTTTTTTTTTTTTGTTGGTTGGTTGGTTGGTTGGTTGGTTGGTTGGTTGGTTGGTTTTTGTTTTTTGTTTTGTTTTGTTTTTTGTTTTTATTTGCCAAGACATTATAAACTGTTTGGGCTTCTTTTGTTCTGTCTGATATTTACAGATTGGTTAGGGTAGAAGGCAAGGTGTGCAGGCAAAAAAGTTATTATTTCATTCCCTCATTACTACTGTCCTCTTTGTGCACAGTCTTCATTGGATTTGCTAGCTGTAGCCTCAGTGCCACTTCTCTCTTCTCTTTCACTTTTTCATAGTTTACTGCAGGTCATGGGAGTCTCCTAGCATGCTGACTAGCATATCTTTTATCCCTATTCTTCTTTGTGGACTAATTCTTTGTAGTAATTACATATTTGTAAGAATTATTTCTTGTTCTTCATCTATGGATATTTTGTGACTCTCTGAGAACAATATTTGAGATTTTATGGAGAATGACTAGTTCCTTGTAGTTTCCTCCTAGGTTAGTTATTCTGATTTTCTGTCCTGTCCTTTCCCTTTATTTCAGAGTTAATTTTTTCCTGAAATCTTATGTTTTTGGTGATATCTGCTGTATATGCCCCTTTCTGAGCAGGAGGCCATGCTGACTTGTATGAGAGGCTGGAATCTCTCTTCTCTAAAGGTATTTGTAACATTTCATTTTAGTGGAAATAAAAATTCTAAGTTTTCTAACAGAACTACACACCTAACTGATATATCTGGAGCTTGTATTCTGTCCTAAACATGCCCCATTCCAGTTTATTTCCTTATGAGCCATCCACAGTCAGTGAATTTCTTCTATGTAGCATTAATCAGGATCTTTTTTATTCCTTTCCAAAAAAGAATTTGGCTAGTACATGTGGAAAGGAGAATTGACATTTGTCAAGTTAATGCTATGCCAGTTACGTTGTTTTCACATATAAGTATTATAACCCTTTGAGATAGTTATATATTAACTTTTATTAGTAGAAAGAGTCAGATTCATTAGCTTGGCCAACAGGAAATTCAGCCAATATGACACCAAAGTATGTTATTTCCTCCAATTTGAACTATTCATAGAGCATTGGGTATATAGGCCTAGCTAAGAATACCTATGCCATGAGTCCTGGATGAAATATTTTAAGTCTAGGCAAGTCAGGTAAAGCAATTTAGACTGCCAAAGTAAATAAACAAATAAATAAATATCACAGTCTAATTCTTAATTAGTGGAATGTCATAGTAAGTCAAAAGAATATTTAACAAAGATGATTTTGTGCTAGCCAAATATTCATGTTGTGTTAAGATATACCTTAGAAGTAACAGCAGTGATAAAATGGCATAAGGTTGAGAAAAACAGATTGAGAGGGAAATTGAAACGTAATTTTAGAATATTCTGTGTCTAAATGGATGTTGAAGGAAATAGGGAAAGAGGAGTCAAAATTGACTACAAATTGTACAGTTACTATAAGGAAAGATAGATATGTTCACTTTGCTTCCCTCTTTGGGGTAATTATTAACTTTCAGTTTGGGAAAATTCAAAATCATCTCAGGGATGGACCATTCCTGTGGAGATTATTACACTAATTAAAGAGAGAAGACCCACTCAGAGTGGGTGACATCATTCCTAATTAGGATCATTAACTGCATTAAATGGAGAACGGGATCGTAATAGTACTGAATATTCATCACACCAAATAGGTTACAATTCTGTTTCTATTACCACGCTTGCTGTACCTGCTGCTGCGTCTTTCACAGCGTGATGGACTATTTCTTTCTGGAACTGAGATTCCAAATAAACCCATTCTTCTTTATGTTATCTCTGAAAACTTACTTTTTTTTATCATAGCAGACAGGAAAAGAAACAGAAATTTGTACTGATAAGTGGGACTGGTGCATTAATAGAGCTATCCATGTGGCTCCTTGGCCTCTGAAACTAGCTAATAGAAAGAAGATGAAAGAGTTTAGTGTTGAGTAAGAAAAGTCACTTAAATGCTGTAAGAAGAGCTTATGAAGCTATTCTTGTAGGAGAATAAAAAACAATAATTATAAGAGAACATGGATTAATTTGCTTGGCAAAGGTATGTGTGAGCGATGTGAAGGCAGACAAGTAAGCAACTGTCACTGTTATAGATTTGTGACATTAAAGAACAAGCCTGGAGTAAAAAACCCTACTCACCTAAGGCTCCAACTTGTAAAGACATAGATTCATAAGGAGAAAGACTGAATTGAGAATGTGTCTGGGCTGGAGGTTTAGTGATCTTCTAAATCAACTACATAGAAAAGTAGTCTTTCAGTAAAGAGGATATAATATAAAAGGGCCAGGTTGCATCATGACCTGGCAACAGAGCTTGGCAGCATTTTCTACATGAAATTTTGAAGGTGTGTGGGTTGTGTGATGAAGGAATCACAGATAGCAGCTGACAACAGCTTGTGGACAGGTCAGAGTTTCTGTGACCTTAGGAGGCCATTACATGATGCTGTGTATGGTGATTTGAAAAAAAAAGTGTCCCCTATAGGCACTTATTTGTATGCTTATTCACCAGGGAGTAGGACTGTTTGAAAGGATTATAAGGATTAGGGGGAACGGCATTGCTGGATTAGGTTTGGCCATGTTCACTAAAGTGTGTCACTGGGTTGGTTCTTGAGGTTTCCAAAGCCCAGACTCTCTCTTGACCTTCAGACCAGGATGTAGCTCTCAAGCTACTGCTCCAGTGTCATGCTCCTAGTCACGATAATGGACTAAGTCTCTGAAACAGTAAGCATGCCCCCAGCTAAATACTTTCTTTTATAAGAGTAACCTTGGTCATGGTGTTTCTTCACAGCAAATAGAGCAGTTAAAGCACACTGTGTATGTGAAGTTTAAGTTTTAATAGATACTCTGGGATATTAGATGAAAGGTGCATAGTAAACATTGAACATAGTTAACCGAAGAGAGACTACAATGTGTGCTGCAGGTGGCAAAGCCTGGGGAGTGGGCCTACCCAAGCCTTTTGAGTTTCACCATAAACCATGGATATTGAACATAAAACTACAGGATTTAGTGTTTTCTGTGCTGGACTTTGGTTCTGCTTTGTTTGATCATAATGTACTGTGACCTGCCTATTTTGAAATAAAAATGTGTGCTTTGTACAGTATGTATTGGAATTACATAGAGAAATATGTAACTTGGTTTTTATTTCATAGTAGCTAATAGTTAAGAAACTGTACTTGTAAAGTATTATAATTGTTAAAGACTAAGGGACTTTTAAGGCTGGGACTGAATGCATTTTTGATTATAACATTGTTGTGAGGATATGGAGTTAAAGAGTGAAAGACAATGGCTTAAAAGAGTTCTATGCTTCTCTGGTCTAGAGAACTTGTGTCAGGTTAGCAAGAGAGGATTCAAATACATAGAGAAACCTGTTTGAAAAAAAAAACAAACTAACAATTGTAACAGCAACAGAAAGGGATGTGTTTCCAACTCTGCTACAAACCCTTTGATCCACAATGGTGACCTTCCTACATGGTACTCTGGTGCAGTAGTGGTACAAACATTCTGGGAAAACACTAACTCAATATGATTGGATTTAAGGTCTATTTCATGAGACAGAAACCATTTCCAACACTGCTCTGTTGCCAAGAATCTGAAACAGGATAACCTGAAACTGGGAACACCAAATATGTTCTGTAAAAGGAACATAGTAATAAAATGACTCCTAATGATATTCTGCTGTATCCATATGAGGGACAGTAAACCAAACCAGGAAGCTTGGTAAGATCTGAGTTACTGGAAACTCGAGGTACATACTTGAGACGGTAGGCAACTCCCTGTTCCCTTCCAGATTCTTGGTCTGGAACATGTGCCACACTTCCCACATAAGGAAGCGTGACCCATGGTCACCTAGGCCTGGGACAGAGTTCTCTATGCTAATGAGGTACCTAGAGGCCCTGAGGGTTTAGTCAGTAAGCTTCCCTTCCCAGACATTCCTTCCTGCAAAAGATATTTAATCTCTGGTCCACCCTGAGAAGTGGGTACACATTAATTTTCCATGATGAACAGTTAACATATGAGGACTATTCTTTCATCAAGAACCGCCGTGGCCAGCACAGAAAAGGCCTTTGCCTACAAAGCTGCTCCCTAAATCTCCTATCGGAAGCCTAGCTGTACCCCCAGACAACCCCTGCCAAGTTAAGGACTCATGAGCTAAGCCAGATTCTCATTTCCCCCCAGCCCTAGGCTAATTGCCCTCAGCTAGTGGGCAACCAACTCTGCTCTCAACTCCTCTGGAGTCAACAGCACCTAAATGTCCAGGAGTTTGGGAGCCCCTGGTCCCAGCCTCATTGCAGGTCCATGCACCCCCAACATTTCATTCTCAGCTTCTCTGTGCAGTTTTCTAGTAGTGACTAGATGCCTTAGAGGCAGGGAATGCCAGTTCTGGCTTTCCCACATCTCAGACTGCATTTTTCCATCCCAGAGCAATGTCTTGGAGCTTCCCTAAGCTCATCAGAGAAATTTGCTCCTGTAGTAGATGGGAACTAAACCATTGACCTCTGACTAGACAGTGTGCAGAGCTCAATCCTAAATGGGATGTTTTATCAAATGCATTGGGCTCAGATAACTATTCAAAGGAGGAATGTAAATGTACTGTAAGAGTCAGAGTCAGAAGGGGTGGATAACGCCAAGGAAAGACAGTCTTTCAGACACAACAGGACTAATACATGTGTGAATTCACAGAATATGGCAGCATATATATGTCTTGTATGACATATATATGTCCAAAGCAGAGTTACAACACTGAGATGGGGAAATATACACAAACTCCCATACCTAAGAAGCAATCTCCAATTAACAACCACTCTCACTGATTAAAAACAGGTTTATCGTTAGTAGTGTTTCACTGGATATACAAACCATAAAGTTAAGAGCAGGCCCCATGCCCAGCAGTAGATGACCAACAGAAAATGAACTAAAAGATACTTTTGCAGATTTTTAATTTGGTCTCATAATTGTCTTTTGGGGCACTTTTGAAAACTTCATGTTTTGCTTATATATTATGGTTTCAGATTTCAAGCTTTTATAGATCATGTTTACATATGTGTATGTATGTGTATGTATGTATTTATATGTATATGTATTTTGTGCTTGTTCTTCTTTGTGCTTCTTTATTTTACTTTATACTTCTTAGTTGGTTTTATTTACCTGTTTGTTATCTTAAGAAAGAGAAAAAGGTATGGGCTTGAAATAGTAGATAGGTAGAAAGGGTCTGAGAGGGAAAAGAATAAAGAAGAAAGAACCATGAACAAAATATATTGCATTAAAATCATTTTATTTTCAAGAAAATTTTAAAAAAGAATTATATTTCAGTGTCAAGTTGACACGCATATATATATCATTGTGGTGGTTAATGTTAGTTATCAGCTTGGCAGGGTCTAGAATTACCAGGGACATCATACTTTAAGTATTCCTATGGGGAATCAGCATTGCTATACAACTTAATATGAAAAGATACAACCAGGACATGATATAAATGGAGAAAGAGGATTGAAAAGTATCATGTATTTGTGACTCTTATCTTCCTGAGTCTGAATGCAATGCAATCAGCTAGCCTTCTTCTCATGATACCATGCCATCCCTTCCTGCTATCGTGTCTTCCCTATGAACATGGACTATTTATCTCTGAAAACAATAAACCAAAATAAACATTTTTTTCCTTAAGTTGTTTTTGTCATGGCACTCTATCACAACAGGAAAGGAACACTTTCCCAAAAGCACTCTCCAAACTTTAAAGAAACAATCTAATAATGCAAACTTATAGGTGCTAAAGGGAGGGTAGGATGCCAAAGATTCAGAAATTTTAAGATGCTTTAGACGACAAAGAAGAATGAGTAAAGACAGATATGATTGTATTTACCTATTCCAGTATCCCATAGGAGAGTTCCAAGACAACACCAGGTTGGGGTACACAGTAAGATAGTATCTCAAAAGTAAAAGAAAAAATCAACAAATAAATACAGAATGAATAATAATTATAGAAAAGCTAGATTAGCAGAACAACCTATAACTATACAATTGTGAAAGAGAGCAACAGGATGAAAACTGGTGACTTCCCCATAGCACAACCCTGCATGAAGTAGGGCCATCTGTCATCCAAGTTCAAGGCTGCCCTGGACAGAAAGTGATTCTGAATACTCATTGCTTACTCAGAACTTCATTCAACCCAGGCCAATTCGAAAGTTTTGTGGAATTTGCTATAGAAGCCTTCTATTTAGAGTGTAGATCTAGGGAAAAAAATAAAGGTAATTCCTTAGTCACCACTGTTTCAAAGCATTTAAAATAAATGAGAAAATATGTATACAAATTCACAATTATGGGATATAATTTTGAAAGTACACAGAGTTTTGTGCTAAATAAGCCTCAAAAAAATTAAAGCACTCAATATTCCTTAAAAATCAATTGAAAAATTTCAATCACAGTTGAAAATAAAACTGAATAGGTAGCCTTAGAAGAAATATAAAGCTTATAAAAGATCTATCCTATCCAAACAAAAGGCTCAGGTGAAATACAGTGACAAATGTCTAAGAGGAAAATATTAATCAACTGTTTTACCTTCTCCCCAAGTAATGAATGGAAGGTAGGCAGACACTTTCTCTTTAACTACATACAGCCCTAGAATGATCTTGTAGAAGACGCTAGAGTGTTTCACTACTGCCACACTTTACACACAAATACAGAACCCTAACTCTTCAGGGAAATAGTAATATACACAAATAACAGCTTATGAAGATACAGGCAACGTCAGCTTTTGCAAAAAGGAGTAATGTCAGGAAGTCTATTATGAATTTTTTAAAAATATAAAACTTTACATTTGAAAACTATGCAGTCATGTAAAATGATTAACAAGCACCTCAAATTAATATCTATTCATAGCATAAATTCATTTTAATATGAGCTATAGAAATATATGCTTACCTTGATAGATTCTCAGAAACTATTAAATTTGGAAACCCAAGATCAATGCCTACTTTCACTTTCATTCAACAATATTTTAAAGGCCTGCCTATCGTAGTAAGCAAATTAAATTTAATAAAAACATAGTGTTCAATAGAAAGAGCCAAATGAAAAATATTTTTTGCAAATGATGTGACCATTTGAAAAAGAAAATCTGGTAATGTCAAATACAAATTATTAAAAGTAATGTAAATCATAAGTACAATTATATATAAAATTAAAAATATTACTATGTACTAGATAATATATTTTATTATATAATATATACTAGGTAAAATATAATACATAATAAAATTATTAATAATAAAATACATATTCAGTGTAAATTTTAAAGTATCAAGTATTAAATATTATTTATAACTGCCTAAGTGTATAAAATTTCCAAGAACAATAAAGTAAAATTGTGCTACTGTAATATTAAAAAGAAATTGTCAAGTTTAAAGACTATTAGAAGTCAACTTAAAATAGAATATTGAAAAAGACCACACATAAAATAAAACCATCTCCTCATTCCTAATGCATGGTACCCAGCATACTTAGGAGCTGGTAAAATGCTCAGAAGGTAGCTGTACTTGGATGCCAAGCTTAACAACCTCAATTTTATTACCAAGATGAACATGATGGAAGAATTGCCTCTTACCAGCTATTATCTGACTATGTGTGCACTGTGGAATGTGTTACCCCAACACATACACACACACAAACACACAAATAATTATAATAAAATTATTTAAATAACAATAAGATGTGATAGAGTAGTAGATTTTTTTAAAAATCAACATATGATTACATTGTGAGTAGTATTCGATACTGTTAAAATCATTTGAAAGAAAATTTTATTTAAGAAAATTTAAGCTACTCATTTTCAACATTAGACCAGCACCTTCACTTTTAGGAATAAATAGTGTGAAAAATGTTTTCCAGCCATGAAAAATCTAAGTATTAACTAAAGATTGCTTAAATATATTTTGATATATTGATGCTGTGAATACTATGAATTCTTACAACGGAGTTCTATATAATATAAGAAAAATCCGAATATATCACTGCATTATACTGGTATGTTCAAAAACTTTGTTATACTTTATATCATGATAAAAGCAGGCATACACATAATATCTGGAAAATATCATTATAACACTAACAATTATTTAAAGCAGAGACAAGATTAGTGGCTATTGTAAGTTTGCTGAATATTGAAGACAAACTAGAAAAACAAAACAAAAACAAAAACATTAAGCTGGAGTCCTTGGAAGTAGATGACACTGAGACAAGCACTTGAATACAACTGATTTATCCAGGAAGCACGTCCCTGGAAGCCTGTGAGAATGGGAGAAAGACACTGAAGTTTGAACACAGACGAAGCCCCACAGATGGCAGCTTTGGGCTGCTGAAGTAGCACCTAAGAGATCTGAAAGCTCTGTACTCTGAAATCCTCTGCTGCTTCTAACTGGAAATACATTATTCAACCAAAAAACAAGCAACAAATGTGTTGTATATGAACTGAGAGCCGTTAGGAAATAGACTTGGTAAAGTTAAACTCAAAATAGAACTCTAGATTCAGTAACATTTTATTTTGTTTAAACAAGAACTGTTTGTTTTGTTTAACTTGTTTGACTTTATGGCAAGACTTGCTTAATCTATAGAAGTTAGGAACGCCTTAATGTAGTTTCTGGGCAGAACAGGAACTTTCTGAGAAATTTCCTTCAATATCATTTTTCCAAGTTTCAATTATAAACTTTATAATCTTTATAAAGATGGCACTCAGAATGAACCCCACAATTGGCTGCAAATAGATGCTGCCATGAACCCAGAGCTGAAATTGGTGAGCAAGTTCTTTATGGCAGTTTGTGTCTCTGAAATATTTGGTGCTTTTGTTTCTTCACTAAAGTTGGCACAGCAACCACCACTCCACTTATTTGTTAGCTTACTGTGAAGACAGCCGTGATGTAAAGTGCAGGAAGATGTTCTTCAAACTATATAGTCCTAACTGTATACCATTACATGTTAGCACACCTATCAAAACGGTGGTTTAAAAGAGATATGCTTGGCTTTAGACATGTGAGTAAGAATTAACAGTAAAATCTAAGCTAAAATGAATAGCAAATGGGCTTGGATGCTGATCAATGCAGGTAGAAACTAAGGCCCAAACTGCTGAGTCACCATCTCAAGAGCAACACGACTCTGAATTATGCTTCCCTTTCAATTTCAACAGCCATTCTCTTTAAAAATGCTCCAAATCAACTCCTGGTTTGAATTACCTAAATGCAAAATTTTATTAATACTAACACTACCAAATGTTAAATGGTTCCTTCACTCCTCATTCAGTTATTGTACCTGTTAACTGTGCAAAATATGCAGGCTTATATTTATCAGTCAGTTTCACCATTAAACATGAAAGAAAATGAGAATTCTGGAACAGACACCACACACATGAAAAGCAGAAGAAATTACATGTTTTTTTTTCCTACATTATTTCTTATATCATTTTATTCCTTCAGATTAAGTTTTCCTTTTCCATAAGCAGAGATAGAAATCATTAGCCCCAAATTATTCTCAAATATACTTCTATGTATGACTCATTTACAATATGGTTAAACCCTACGAAAACATTTTATTTATATCAATGTTTATGTCAAAGTAGTGTAAATTGTACAGCAAAAAACTAAAGATGTGATTCATAAGATGAAATATGATGATCACTGCCAAAATGTGTTCTTAAGAGTAAGATTAGAAACAGCTTTCTGTTTCCTTTATCACAGTAATGCCATTTTCACAGATGTGTGTCTGAGGCTGTTCAGTGTACAAGCCTCACACTCTCTCACACCTGGGACCATGATTTAATTCTATTTCCACAATGTTTGTAATAGTCTTGGAACAAAATCTGGGTCAAAATAGATAGTAATGTTTATTAAATGTTTAACTGATTTGTAAGGAGAATCCAAGGCTTTTGACACAGTGTTCATTGTTCTTTGAAGAACAGGTAGAAATACAAATATTTGAAGTGTCTTCTATCTCCCAGCCTTAATGGGTAGAATAAAATGTGGTGACATGTTGGAAGATCTGAATTTAAAGAACATATGCAAATCTGATGTTGGGTCATCATTGAGGTTTGACTTTACAAAATCCCCCATTCTTTTAACACTGGTCTATATAGTTAAAAAGAATGACCATCTGAAAGACTAACTTCAACTTCTTAAATTAACTGATTAGGAGAAAATATTTTTTCCCTAGAACATTTACAGTAAAATAAGACAACATTCATTTTAGATTGTATTTTTTAAAATAAACAATTTCATACTGATGCACATCACATATCTTAGTGAACCAGATAGCTTGAGCTGTATTAATATGTTTCTGGATCCATATTAAAATGTTTAAAAATTAAAATGACATAAAGTAGAAGTTCTCTATCAATAATATGTTAGATTTTTTTCTGTAATATGAAAATCTACCCTGTAAGTTATTATAGAATACTTTGTTCTTTGACAAGATTTTAAGATTTAAAAAATAGAGTTGCCATTTTTGGTCATATCATCATTGGTAATATCAGCAGTAACAAAATATTTAAAGAGAAAGTTAGTAAATTAAAACATCGCCTAGAATATCTGGTTTGACACAGCTGAAAATACTTATTCAAAATTTGTGTTATAAAATCATACACCTGTACAACAAATATGCTACTTAGAAAACATTATCTTGTACATTAAGTAAAATAATTTTAAGATACCAGATTTTAAATTGTAACTATGTACAAATCAAAACTATAAGATATATCTTATAATTAGTTAATTTAATCACCAGATCAATACAGAAATTAGTTTGTTGAATAATATATCATGCTCAGAATCATTCAGAATGATTTTAAAGCAGTTTTAAAAATAACCATGTTCAAAATCAAGATATTAAATACCAGCTTCTAACTAGCAAAATGTTTATGGCTAAGATAGAAATGAGATTCTTTACAGAAACTCTGACTCACCCTTGGGTTTCATTCTAGGGTGTACAGCTATAATTCTTTTTTCAAATCTTATCCAGCAATGCTTCAGGTACAGGTGTTTACAGAATATATAAGCAGTTGAAGACAACTCTGTGGCTTTCAGAATCAAAGATCTATGTCATGTTTATATTCATCTTTCATTGCTATCAATAAATAACTAGATTATTCATAGTGTATTAATTAGCTAGTTAATACATAAGTGTTGGACAATGCATTTTCAAATCCATGCTGACGTATTGTACATAACAAGCCCAGTATTTTTTAATTCATGGAATTGCAAGAATTATACATTTCAAGGTGCAGTATAACTGGATCACATATCAGAAAGAGAGAGAGAGAGAGAGAGAGAGAGAGAGAGAGAGAGAGAGAGAGAGAGAGAGAAATTGAGGGAACACAGAAAACAAAGATTAAGAAAGATTTTTTTCTGTTTTAAAAATCTGTTAGACAACATACTGAATTCCCCAAAGGAGTCAGTTTTGTACGTGAAAAGTCCTTAAATATGAGTCAGGTAGCACAATCTCAGAACAGGCCAGAGAGACACAACTTTTACTGGGGTACAAATGCCCATTTTTTAAGGTGGCACACTAATGATATTCATAAGAAAAATTGGTCTGAAAATTCAGGTTCACTCTAAATCTCAAGCTTGATATGATTATATTCTTCTGCACAGTCATCTGAACAAAAGATGACTATTGATCCCAGACTGGAAAATGCTGTTTTGATGTTTATTGATCAGGTCTGTATGAAGAAAATTGTGATTGATAAGTAGAAGACAGTGATGAATTATCATTTCTCGATAATACAAAAAGAGAAGGTACCTAAGGCAACCATGCTAAATAAATATTACAATTACAAATTCATTAAGGTAAGCAAAAAATACAGTTAATAAATATGAGTGAGGTGATATTACACAATGAGGATGAACACACAAAATTTTATCTTTCAAGTATTCTGATTTTATAGGAGTGTAAAGTAATAAACACTAAATGATTCAGAATAACATATATCTTAAATCATTGCTAGACTGTACATTAAACTAGATTTAATGTTATTAAAATTCCAAATGCGATATTTTTACCATCATACATTTTACCCAAAACTAAAATCTGTAAGAATTTGATATCTGCTGAAGTCATGTCATGAAACAATGTTCATTTTGTTATGCTATTAAATCCATATGCTAATTTTCTTTATGAAGTGACAGAAAAGAAACAATGTACTGAATAAGATCGTCAAGAAAGAAATAAATGTAAAATGAATATTCAAATGTGCATGTTCCTAGCAGTCCCATTTAATTAGGTGTAATAACATGTTAAGAAGACTGAATATGTCTAGACCATGAAAACTGTGCGAAGGTGTAAGAGCACAAACACATTTTTCATAGGCTGCCTGCAATATTTATCAACTCAGCTTATTTTAGCTTTAAAAATTCTCATAAAATAAGTGGAAAATTCTAGTTATTTGGGAAATATTACAATTGGAGCCATTTAAACTCATTTCTACAATTGTAGTCAAGTTATTTTTTAAAGGTTTTATTTTAGGTCCACCTTAAATCCAGTTATCTAGGAAAACATACTTCTTCGGGAAACCTAGAGAGCCCTGAGGGCAGCCTGAGTATCCTTAGAGCACTCTGAACTATCTTTTAACATCCTATATTTTGTTCTGCAGCCTCAGTAGTTCAGGTCATAAAATCTGGGACCCTGGATTCTGCTAACTGCACGAAGCTGGCCATCAAAGTTGTCTTATGTCTCTAGCTGGTTGAAATCCCTTTTCAGTTCCCACCTCCAGACGCAACACAGTGAAATCCAAGCTGTCTCTAAAAAATAAAAATCAGTCTTTATCTAAAATTTACCCCTGCTTTGGAAGAACTGTTTCGGTTCTGGAGTACCTGGGAGAAAAGGAGTCACCAAGCCTCTTTGGGCTGCAGGAAGGTCTTTCACACACCCTGGCTCCCCTCCTGCTCTCCTCCCCCCAAGTTCGAGTCTATTAGCTCTGGCCAGCACCCGCCGCCTAGCAGGACGCCTCTTTCTTCTTCACACTTATTTTCTAGATATGTCCGTCCTACATTACCGCAACAGTACACCCCAACCCTCACTAAGCCCTAACTTCCACTCGCCTCTAGGCTCCCCTGTCAAAATGTCTTTCTTCCCCCATTAACAGTAAGGCAATCTGAACTCCGGTCACAGTCACGGGGAGTAGCTGGGCTCCCAAGTCCCTTACAGATTTCCCGCCACCGAAAGCTATCCCAGCACTGCAGACCGGGCACTCACCAGCTGCAGCAAGACGGGGACTACAAGGAGAGGCAGCGGCCGCAAGCTCATCGTGCCAACTGGCTCAATCTCAGGAGCTCAGCTCCGTCACCAACCTCTCGCGCATCTCCACTTCGGGCTGAAGGCTAAGGACGTTGAGGACCCAGCAACCAGTGGGCAGAGAGCCTAGAAGGAGGGGCAGGCAGGAGGTGTGGTCCGCGTGCCCTGGGCCTCTTTCAAGTGACAGGAAAGCCGCAGAGCTGCAGGGCTTCAGTATGCTCTTTCAGGCTGCGCCTCGCCTCTGTTGTAAGAAGCTGAGGGCCTGAGGATTTGAGGGTTGGGGAACCACTATCGCGACTGCCCGGACAGCTAGAGGCTCTAGTTCAGGAGCTGGGCGTAGAGTTCTGCACAGAAGGAGCACCCCCCGCCTAGCTGTGCCTAGTGCAGGGCGCACAGAGACTGTGGCGCTTGGTTAGGGAGGCAGAAGGATTCTCTCTGGATGGATGCAAGAAGAATGTCCAGGAGTGGCTCTCAGAAAATTTGTAAGGAAGGTTACTCAGAGTTCTGGGGAATGGGGGGCAGGGCCGAGGCACGGGGAGGGGGGAAGGGGATCTAATGAAAGGGAAGTAGCATGAGCCACACAGTCTCATGGGGAACCCTTACCTAGCTTACCTGGAGACTGAGAAATTTCCGTGTTGCTGAGAAGGCGAGGCGGATTTCTGGAGTTGGGTGCTTGTGGGAAGCTCAGGAGAGCTCAAATTGTGCCGGTGACAGGACAGTGAGTAAAGGAGCAAAGAGTGCTTGGGAATGACTGGACACCAGGTGTTTATGTCAGTAGAACTGTGAACAGTGACACTGTAGCACCTACCCCAGGGCTAAGGTAGAGAAGACATAAGAGAGGAAAGCCATAAATAACCTGGTAGAAGGCAATCTTGGAGGCCAGGTAAGGCTGCGAAGCTCCACTGTGAGCCTCTCAGCCTCTGCGTTTAAAAAGTTTCCTTTGAGGGCTCCTAAAGCTTTAAGACTGAGTGGAAAAACTAAAGGTTCAGTGGGTGGACATCTAAATGCAATCCATGATGATCATTATTGAACAAATATAAAATGGCCTTTAGAGAGGTTAAGCAGCCAAAGCAACTGCCTGACATATAGAGACAAATAGCTCTTACAAAAGGAAAGTGGAGGCAAGAAAGTGGAGTTCCAGCTGACAACCAAGCCCTAAAATCCAAAATACAACACACAGAGCAGTTTGGATTGCAGTTTGGGAGAGAAAAAAAAAAAGAAAGAAAGCAGCAAAGCTGTATTTCCCTTATCCTGGATTTGAAAAATGAAGGTGGCTTGTGAATTCTTTTAGAGTATTGGGTCACACTAAAGGCAAACTAGCCTTGATTCCAGATCTCTAAAGCAGGGGAATTGATAAGAAGAGGGCAAAGTCCTGCCCATACTCTCAGTGGGTGTGCTAAGACTGTGCATAAGAGCAAAAATAATGTTTTACATAATGTTGTACAATTCCAGTATGATTTTGAAAGCATGTTGTTCCCGACACTATGGAAAAATGTTTCTCCATACAATTTCTTTCCTTTGTGGAGAGAGACATTGTCCTTTCTAAGCATTTATCAAGCCTGATTTTGGTGTTGCAAAGACTTTGTGGGAGCTGATACATCTGTGCTTGTCTTTAGATTTTCTTTAAAAGATGGTATCACTATTGTGTTGCTACCCCCAACAAAAGTATGCTTACTTTGATTCTAGAGTTTAACTTCATCATTTCGTGTGCGTGTGCGTGTGTGTGTGTGTGTATGTATGTGTGTGAGTGTGTGTGAGTGTGTGTGCGTGTATTGCTGAAAATTGAACCTGACATTCCTCACATACTAGGCAAGCTCCCTACCACTAGCCTGCATTGCTAGCCCTAGAAAATTATTCTGACCTATAAAGATAAATAAGATAATTTTAAAAGCTGAAAGCTGTTTCTAATGGTTAATTTCCTGGCACTGAGTTTGGGGGTATATTTTTATTTTATTTACAGGCAATTGAACAAAAGGTAAAGGACTTAATGGAAAAGATTGAACAAAAAAGTAGAATCTAGAGTTGAATGTATGTCTTAAAACCATGTCTTAAAACCATGTCTTCTCACAAATCATGGTCAGAGGTGAATTCCAAACTACCATGGATATGACATAGAAGAAGTGTGTAGAAAAGAAACTGGAAGGTTTGTGATATTGATTCTGATATTTCTGTATTTACTTATAAAGTGACTATTATTCTGTAAGTTTCCCAAATTTACTTTATAAAGTGTGAGAAAATAATAAGTGGAAAGAAAGGAATGAGGTAGAGAGTGAGAATGGGAAGTAAAGAGAGAGGGAAGAAGAAAAGACAAAAGGAAGAGGAAGAGAGGTAGAATAATTCCTCACCTTGCATCTTTTTCTCAAACAACAGTAGTTTTACCAAGAAATATGCAATAAATGAAGTACAGTAGTCAATACAGAAAGGAAGTGGAGCCGTGTAGCATAGTCAGTGGCAGGAAAGATCAACGTAACAACAGTGCCTCATGAAAGAGACAACATGTTAGTTTGCTTAGTGTCCCAACAACAATCAAGCTTAATCTACATTAAGAAAAATGAAGAGGGCAGTTCCATGTTCAGATAGGGGAGGGAAGCAAAACAGAAGTGAAATGACTTCAGAGTGCTCAGCTAAGGAGTAAGGAAATGCTCAGCAGGTAGGAGAGATGCATCAAGGAAAGGCAAGAGGGTCAGATCATAGCTAAACAGGCTCCATCCGCAGTCAGTCTGAAAACAGTATTAAGGGGCGTGGGGTCATGGTAAGTGGAAGCAAGTACCAAAGAAATGTGGGTGCAGGAACTGTAACTAGGAACAGGGCACTGAGCTTAATATTTGAATATTTAATTTTTCCTAACAAATTAAAAGATTTTTGATTATCATTTTGTCTTGTAAATTAACCTAACAATTTGAGTATCATATCACTGAATTATTATTTTAAAGATGTTTGTCCCAGTTTAGGGATATAAACAGCATTTTTATATTGTCTAGTAGCAGAAACCTGAGCCAAACACAGCTTATCACTACATGATTCTATTTTGGTTTTGAAAAAATGTCATGTTAATGGATAATCTCAAAGCTTTGAGATCAATTTTGCCCACCGAGGCTTTTCTCTATGGTTAAGGTTTTTGTTTGGTTTGGTTTGATTTGATTTATGTACTTTCCTCTGTAGTTATTTTCCCATCATTTACTCTTCATTAGTGCCCATACCCGAAAGTGACAGAAATATGATTTTCAGGCTGGCATTTCAGAGTTGGAATGGATATTAGATACTATTCAACTTTCTCATTTTACATTTAAGGTAAGAGACTGTAAAAGTTATGTAACTGCTTTATGTCATCTTATCTTCAACTTGATTGGAGTCAGTGAGATCTACAGTGCATATGGCTCTTTCCAATTTATCATTCTACCTCAGGTATTATTCAATTCTCTGGCAGTTATAAATGTAGTGACTGATTATGCCTCTAGCTAATAAGAAATGTGGGGATTATCTATATGTGCTAAAAGCTATAGCATCTACATCATTATCAAGCAAAAGAGATTCCACTTTATCAAGCCTTAAGCATTGATCTGGCAATAATATTCAAAGAGTCTAGCGGTCAGGAGAATGATATGACTCAGAGAAGTGAAGCCTGGGATTTAAAAAGAAGGATGAAGATATTTTCAAGCATATTTTAGAGATGAAGATATTTTCAAGATATTTTATGGACAAAGGTATTTTCAAGGAGCCTTTGGCTTCTTATGGTTTGGAAATAAAAAGCTGGTGGGCTCTTTGGTACCATTTTTAACGAAAATCCTTTTGAGTCCCATTATTCTTGAGGAATTCAATATTCTTAACTAACAATTGAATAGAACATAATGCTGTGTCGTATTAAATATTAACCCTGATTGCACAACACAGTCACTGGGGCCTTTAAATGTTTCTGAGGTTAAGATTAAGCATCAGTGGTTTTAATCTATCAGAAACTTGAGTTTTACTTGCCTCCCACAGCTTCTTCCCTCATTTCCTTCATCTTCTTTTCCCTATTAAATTGTGTGCTTGTGGGAGGGGGTGGATAATACACTTTAACAGAATGTCATTAATATTTGCTTATATGCTTGGATCTAGAGAGCTTGTTATGAAGAGAATTAGGCAACTTACTGAACATATTGGGATATAAGTAGAGAAGTTAGCAAGTTTCATGGCATGTGTGTGTTAAAGATCCAAACCGAACTGAAATATTCAATATAGTGACTGTATATGTCCTCCCTTCCGTAGCCATGCTCTCTGCATTATCCGTTCTCGTAGATGTTTTAGGTCAGTAATGTGACTGCTTTAACCGTAGACGTCAATTATTAGCCTCCAAAAAAGAAGCTAGAAGTAAAGGAAGGCATGCACAGGCAGGCTGTGAGGGGTAGCGCTCACGGGATTGGGCAGGCAGTTCAGAAGCTTCTTCTTTTTTTTTTTTTTTTCTTTTTTCTTTTTTGGTTTTTCGAGACAGGGTTTCTCTGTGTAGCCCAGGCTGGCCTCAAACTCAGAAATCCGCCTGCCTCTGCCTCCCAAGGGCTGGGATTAAAGGCGTGCGCCACCACCTCCCGGCAGTTCAGAAGCTTCTTGAGGTGCTAACTAATGCATATCTTCACCAAACCAAGCAGGTTTTTTTTTTTTTGTAAATTTGACATTATCTTAATGTATGATCATATGTACTGTCCATTGGCAAGTACAGATGATTACTTAAGGAGTTAATAACCTTATCTTCTTGTACATCAAATATAGTGAATATTATTCTTGGTGTAATCTCTTAACACATTTCAGATATTGTTTCCTAAGTGTAGAGAAAGCAGAGAACAGATATACACAGATGCCCATTCTCTTGCGACCTGCATTTGATTGTCTGTGTCATACTGATAAGGTGCTCTTGATACAAATGCCCAAATATAACTCAACTACAACATAAAGGATTCCATAGCTAGCATGATTAAGGTCAAAGGCTGAAGGTCATCTTAGGCCATTTGAGGCTGTGTTACATGAGTGTTAAGTCATGTACCCTAGAAAAGGAACAGAGAAAGAAAAAGGCTCACCGAAAGGTGGGCCTGAAGTTTTGGGAAGGAAATCCAGTTCCTAATCTTTACAAGAGTCTGTTTCTCCATGCTAACATCACCAATTAAACCTCAAAAGAAATTTGAGGTCTTCTCATTAGTTTTATCTTCTTAAGAGTCCATTTTTAATGAACATGTACTTTCCTTGCCCAAGTGTCCCCAGTTTTTTTCCTTTGCTAGGTCTTTGAGGACACAGTCCCTAGATTTGCACACTAAGCTTTATAATAAGCTTTGATGAACTGAAGTTGCACCACATAGAAGGATGATGGTTCAGCATCACATGGAATTGCTATTATGTCTTACCTTGAAAGGAATGTGAAGTTACTCCTCATCACTTTTCAGAACATAGCAGCAGCTACACACAGTAGTACACTTAACTATGTCAAAGTGCTGTCTACCATCTTTGGATAATTGGGATTCAGTTTTCTTCACAATTAGGCTTTTATTTATTAGAGAAGTGTGTTTTGTAACATATGTGACTTTTTCCTATAGTCTTATGAATGAGGACAATAAGTTGGTTTCTTTACATTTTCATTCATTCTTTAAAATGCTGCTGGCACATTCACTCACTCATTGCTCTACTTTGTGACCCTTTCGGACTGTGGCATTATTAGTCAAGATCTATCTATTTTCATGTTCCTACCTCCTGATAGGACCTCTGTTAGGAAACAAGTGGGCTGAATGTGCAGGCTTACATTTAGAGGCACCTAGGAGTCGATATTTTAAAATCTCAGTTTCTTTTTTTTCTCATGTGCTGATCTAAAATGAGCTTGTTTGGTGTTTCCTTTGCAGCCTAGTAATGGCATCAATGCCTTTCTCCACTTCTTGGAATAAATGCCTATATTGCCATCTACTGTCCAAAGGAAGCATTGCTTGATAGAGGGAGTTTCTTGGTTTTCTTTGTAAAAAAAAAAAACAAAACAAAACAAAGAAGTTGTGTTTTGTTGTTAGGTTGTTTGGTTGGTTTTGTTTTGTTTTTCATTTTTCATTTTATTTTTGTTTTGGTGGTGATGGTGGTAGTGGTGCTTTGTTCTTGTTGGTTTTTTGTTTGCTTGCTTATTAAATTATAATTACATCCCCTTCCTTTTTATTGTATGACATTATTCCTGGGAATGTGTACTCCCTTCAGATAAGGAGCTGATGACTGAACTAAGTACAAATACAAACTTGGTGAACCAGTGAATTTTTGAGGGCTTACTTAAAAGAGGATGGGTGAGGGGATACTTACAGGAGCAGGAATAACTCACAGACAGCTGCATCATTAAAGCCTACCCCAGCATGGGTGACAGCTAACAAAGTTGGGAAATCTGGAACATACAGGCAGGATGCTTAACAGGTAGGACAGTGTCCATCCTTTGTTGCAGTTTAGTAAGCATGAGCCTCTTCCCAGGAGCTCAGATTCTGTTTCTTCAAGTACGCTTAGAGAGTCTCTATCTCCAGGCAGCTGGGTTTTTCTAAGATTCTTCAAGGTAATCTGGGTTGTTTGCTCCCTACTGGTTTTACACATCCATGGGAGGGAGGGACCTGGTGAATCTGGTCAGTTTCAGGCAATTCCTGAAGCCATTTTTGTGTTGGTTACTCCTGAGCTTCCCTATTGCTTAGGATGGAACGTTTCCCCTCTCTTTAAAACAAAGGGCCTGTTGTCTCACCTTCCTTTAAATATCCTACCTTAAAATATTCTGTTGTTTTTCCTGCCTGTCACAATCTTTATCTTAAAGAATTTACCTTTAAAATGGGAGGTTCCAGACTGAAAAAAATTACTACACAAGCCCTTTCCTTTTCCTAATCCCTCTTATGTCCCTCCCATTCATACCCTCATATAAATCTACTTTATGTGTGTATATGTAACATTTAAATACAACTACTGAATATAGGGTTACTTGTATGTATATGACAACTTAAAGAAACTCATGTCTGCAGAAGACTAATCTTCCCTCTCTCAGCAGTCATTACTTGAGTGTAGTTCTCTGTGTATGGGTAGGCCCCATGTGAGGTTTTCCTCTTTCACATTATCATGGTTCTTGATGTCAGTGTTTGGGTCTTGTTTACGTAGCCATATTGTTGTGGTATCATCGATGAAGCTTCCACATTCTACCTAGGAAACACAATCACACAACAGATTTCCTAGTCCTGTGGCTTTTAGAGTTCTTCCCCCTTTTCTGCCGTGTACCCTGAGGCTTAGGTATAGGAGCTTTGCTGTAGATGTATCAGTTGGAGCTGGATAATCCAGTGTAAGTCCTTCTTTGCATTTTGCAGTTCTCTCCATTTGAAATTTCTGTAATGGTCTTCTTTAGTTTCAAAGAAAAGATTCTTTGATGAGAGATGAGAGATACATTCACCTGTGAATAAAAGTATACTTATTTAGAATACAGTTCAGAATCATGTGGTCTACTAAAGTGGGGATAGTAATTTCTTTTCTGCAATACATGACCTCATTAATCCTGGTTAACTGGCCAGGTTTCCAAGTCTTAAGCATGATTTCCCTACTGTTGATCAAGCCTTAAGTACAGCTAGACAGATATTGATTAAAGTATGTTAGAGTGCAGGTGTCACTATTGCACCCTTAGTACTATTTTGCTGTGCCTGTCATTGCTGTAGTTCATAGACATCACAGCTGGGTAGGAAGGACTGTTGGTTGCTTCTGTTACTTGGCAGCTTGCAAAGTACTTTTCAGTATTAAAAAGCTAATCTCATGGAGGTTGCTTTCAAGTCAGATCCAGCTCAGATTCTGAGTCTTGTGTCTAAAGTGGGTGATTTCTTCAGCAAGAGGGATTTGACTTCAAACTCTGGGAGGGAAACATAAATAGCCTCTTGGACTCCCTTGACCTTGATCTTTTGATAATTCAAAAGAGAATTTCTCAACCCCAGTATTAGGGTTTTGTTAGATACTCTATGACTTTTGGAAAGAGCATTGTTTACTCAAGTGGTATAGCTTCATTTAAATGAAATATGTGTATGTACCCATATACACTTATATGTCATTTTAGTTAAAACATCCTTAGTGTTAGTTTTCCCTTCTCTCTCTCTCTCTCTCTCTCTCTCTCTCTCTCTCTCTCTCTCTCT
>NW_021604664.1:0-34878 GCF_004785775.1 Grammomys surdaster | reverse complement strand
CTCTCTCTCTCTCTCTCTCTCTCTCTCTCTCTCTCTCTCTCTCTCTCCTTCTCCATTGACCTCCATACATACTCCTCAATTAAACCCTACATTTTCCTATTTCTCCCTTCATCTCACTTGTGTATTGATTTTCTTCTCTCTCATGTCATCTCCACTGCCCCTCGTTTTAGCATTTTACTGCCTTGGTTTCTGTTACTATTCCAGTTGTACTGTGACATCTGAAGATTTGTAGCTAGAAACTACAAGTGAGAGAGAACATGTGGCATTTGTCTTTCTGGGTCTGGCATACATCAGATCTACAAATGCCATAATTTGATTTTTTTTTCTTTACAGTTGAATAGTATTCCTAAGTATATGTGTAGTGTATTTTTGTTATCCTTTCCTCAGTTCAAGCTTATTTAGAGTGTTTCCATTTACAGCTATTCTAGAAATCAGTGTGGAGCATGCCCAAAAAGCTAAAAATAAATAAATTCCACTCTCTGGCATATGTATATCTTACTCTGCAGATACTTACTCAGCCACGTTAGTTGCTATTCTTTTCATAACAAAGAGTATTTTTTTCAGATAAGTTGCTATGCCTCTTTCTGTGTGGAGTTACTGAATTACGTGCCATATACTTTAGTACCTCCTTTTGTAGACATTGTTTTTGGAGATCATACATTGTCTCCTGATGGGTTCTCTGATTAGGGGGTCAAACAATTATAAGTGAAATATGATGGGCAGGCAGGTGTCCATTTATCCTTCTTTGAAATGGTCACCATCATTTTGCTAAGTAACAAAAACAGATAAAATTAAGCCGTGAAGGCAAAATGAGCTTAGCTGTATCGAAACAATCCTATGAGTGATGTGAAAATGAAGTTTCAGTCATCATTCTCTCATTAGAAATGAATATAAGCAAACAAAACCCAAACCTTGATGTTTCCTTCAAACTAAAATGTTTAGTTCAAACTCTCGTCTTAACATTCTAAGTTTTCTACTTCTCTGCAGCAATGTATCTTTTAACATCAGTGTTATAACTGCTCAATATGAACTCTTGATGCCTAATTAAAGTGTTCAGTGACCTCCCAAAGCATTTTTGTATTTCTATTGCAAGAATTTCACTCTTTCTTTGCTCCTGTACTATCTTATCTTCCTCTTCATTTCTAATCAATTATATTTTTATTCTTTTATTTTAAATATTTATCTGAAAATGATGATTGCATATCTTCAAAGTGTCCAATATGACCATGTAATATGTTTTATGTGATAATGACTACCATGATAAAATGAACATATCATATATTATCTCCAGAACTTGTTTCATAGATGAAAGTTTATGCCGTTTACCAATATCTCCAATCTCCTCTTCTGATGTGGAAACTTCTGTTTTTTTGGTTTTTTTCGAAAGTAATGATGTTTTGCCAGGGCACACAGATAAAAGAATGTTTTGCTCAAGCAGACACATGAAAGAATGTTTTCCTGAACCAGGAAACAGGTGAAAAGATGTTTTGCTATAGCAAATACATGAAAGGACACATGATGTTCAGAAGGAATATAAATATAACCCCACAGACAGTGGAAGTTTGAGCACCGGTTTGTTTGCTCTGCAACAACACACACACTAACAACATATGTGTATCAGTTCACCTTACATTGGATTGCAGAGCTCCACTTGCAGTGACACTATAGAATGAAACGCAGAACATAACTTCATGTGAATTCTGTGCAGCTTCTTGCCACTTTTGTGGCCTCGGGCCCATTGGGGAGCCTTGGGGTTTCTTCTGGGTTGAACTGCCCTTTCCGGTTCACGTGTGGTGAAGGCAAAATGAACAGGATTCCAGCTGCTGGTTTGTGTGTGGTGTCTTCTCAGAGGACTGGACTGCAGCTGCTGATTCATATTTGGTGTTTGCTTTTGGACTGAACTAAAGACGTACTGACAACAAAGACTGGATTCTCCTCCAAAGAACAATTTCTAAACAACTCTACTTCTCACATGTCCTAAAACTTTTCTCTTTCAGTACCTCTGATGGATGATGGACTAGAGGAGAGGTTGAGCACTTATTTTATTTTTTTTTAATTAAAAATTTTTTATTTATCAATTTTGTATATGTATACATGTGCGCACATGTGCCATGGCATACATGTAGCAGTCAGAGGGCAACTTTTGAGAGTTGGTTCTTATCTTCTGCCTTCTTTCAGTTCAGATCTCTCTTATTTCTGTTGCTGTTCAGTGTACCCCAGACTAGCTGGACCATGTACTCTGGTGGATTCTCCTTTTTGTCTGTCACCTCACCATAGGAATGCTGGGGTTACTGCATCTGGCTTTTTTTTTTTCTCTGACAGGACCTCACTATGTAGTCCTGTCTAGCCTGAAACTCAGTATGTACACTAGGCTGGCCCTGAATTCACAGATTCACATATCTCTATTTCCTGAGTGTCAAGATCAAAGGCATGTACCTCTACATCTGCTCTGTGTCTGGCTTTTAACATGGGAGCCAGAGATAACACTATGCAAGCACTTTTTCCCAATGAGCCATCTTCCTGGGCCATAATATTCTCCTTTGACCATACTGGAGTATACTCTTGGGGACTCCCTACAGAACTTCAGGACGGGCCTTATCATTAGTGAAACCAATCATCTTATTTGAAGATTGGAACTTTCAGCTCCTTTATCCCATCTTAGGAAGGGAAAGAGATTTTCTTTCCAATAGTCACCAATGACCTATAATTCAGTCAGTGTTACTGTTTCAGTCAGTGTTCTATTGCTGTGAAGAGACACTATGACAATAGCAATTCTTATAATGGAAAGCATTTAGTTGGGGGCTGGCTTATGGTTTAAGAGGTTCAGTCCAGTGTGCTATGCCGGAAACATGGCAATATATAGGTAGACCTGGACCTGGAGAAGTTCTACTTCTAGATCCACAGGAAGCAAGAAGAGAGAGACTCTGCCCTTAGAAGGAGCTTTTTGAAACTCCAGAGCCCACCCTCAGTGACAAACTTCCTTCAACAAGGTCACAGCTTCTAATCCTTCCCAATAGTGCCAGATCCTGAATGAGCCTGTGGGGTCCATTCTTACTCAAACCACCACACTAATCTACCCAATGATACTTCCATAAAAATTCCTAAGCCATGTTGCTGGGGAGCTCCTGGGTTGGTGAATACATGGAGCTTGTGGAAGAGAGGTGTACCCAGGGACACTCAAAGCATCTTGTATGGATGTCTTCCTGTGAGATCAAATTCCCAACCCGTACAGTCGTGGCCACCATAAGGAAGTTAGTGTCAGGTTGAATTATGGGGTACTTAGCTGGTGGTGAAGAATCAGAGAGTTGCTTGTGGAAATGATGTAGGGACAGAAGAAGTGCATGAGGGAGGCCAGGTTGAGCACTTATTAAAGCAGGTTGAGAAAACTATATGTCTACACCTTTCACCATCAGATCTAGGAAAATAACATTTTACTTTTAATTTAAATTCCAATTAAATTAACATTCTTATTTATTAATCATTTTATTCATTTACATTTCAAATGATATCCTCCTTCCCAGTTACTCCTCCACAGATCCCCCATCCCATCCTCCCATCCCCCTTCCCCTTTGCCTCTACAAGGCTGCTTCTCCACCCACCCTTCCCTCACCACTCAAGCATCCAACTATGATGGAACATCAAAGCCTCCAGAGGACCAAGGGCCTCTCCTCCCACTGATGCCAGATAAGGTCATCCTCTGCTACGTATGTATCTGGAGCCATAGATGGTCCATGTACACTTTTTGGTTAGTGGTTTAGTCCCTGGGAGATCTGGGTGGTCCAGTTAGTTGATATTGTTCCTCCTATGAAGTACAATCCCCTTCAGCTCCTTCAGTCCTTCCCTTAGCTCTTCTATTGTAACCCCTGGGCTGAGTCCCACAGTTAGCTGTGAGTATGTGCATCTGTATTAGTCAGGTACTGGTAGAACCTCTCAGGGAACAGCCATTTCAAACTCCTGTCAGCAAGTGCTTCTTGGGACCAGCAAGAGTTTGAATTTGGTGTCTGCAGATGGGATGGATACCTAGGTTGGGCGGTCTTTGGATGGCACTTCAGTGACAAAGACAGACATTACCTCAGAGTAAAGGGTGGAAAACAATTTTCCAAGCAAATGGTCCCAAGAAACAAGCTGGAGTAGCCATTCTAATATCCAATAAAATCGACTTTCAACCAAAAGTAATCAAAAAAAGATAAGAAAGGACACTTCATACTTATCAGAGGAAAAATCTACCAAGATGAACTCTCAATTCTGAACATCTATCCCACAAATGCTAGGGCACCTACATACATAAAAGAAACTTTACTAAGGCTCAAAGCACACATTGCACCTCACACAATAATAGTGGGGGATTTCAACACCCCACTCTCAGCAATGGACAGATCATGGAAACAGAAACTAAACAGAGATACAATGAGATTAACAGAAGTTATGAACCAAATGGGTTTAACAGATATCTGTAGAACATTTCATCCTAAAAAAAAAGAATGTATCTTTTTCTCAGTACCACATGGTACCTTCTCCAAAATAGACCATAGAATTGGTCACAAAACAGTCCTCAATAGATACAAGAAGATTGAAATAATCCCTTGCATCCTATCAGATCACCATGGACTAAGGCTGGTCTTTAATAATGACAAAAACAGTGGAAAGCCCACGTGCACATGGAAACTGAACAACTCTCTACTCAATGATGACTTGGTCAAGGAAGAAATAAAGAAAGAAATTAAAGACTTTTTAGAATTTAATAAAAATGAGGACACATCATACCAAAACCTGTGGGACTCCATGAAAGCAGTGCTAAGAGGAAAACTCATAGCTCTAAGTGCCTACAAAAAGAAACTGGTGAGAGCTTACACTAACAACTTGAAAGCACACCTGAAAGCTCTAGAATAAAAAGAAGCAAATACACCCAAGAGGAGTAGATGGCATGAATAATCAAACTCAGGGCTGAAATCAACTAAGTAGAAATAGAAATAACTATACAAAATATCAACACAACCAGGAGCTAGTTCTTTGAGAAAATCAACAAGATAGATAAACCCTTAGCCAGACTAACCAGAGGACACAGAGTCAGTATCCAAATTAATAAAATCAGAACTGAAAGGGAGGCATAAAAACAGAAACTGAGGAAATTCAAAAAATCATCAGATCATCATACTAAAAAAGCCTATACTCAACAAAACAGAAAAATCTGGATGAAATGGATGTATGATTAAATTGAAGACAAGGTTGAAAAAATAAGTGATAAAAATTAAGATAAATATAGAAAAATTTGTTGGAAAAATATAAAAAATATGGAAAAAATTTTTATTAAAATGAAGACAGATACAGAAAAAAGGTATGAAATTTGAAACTGTAGAAATATTATGAATAATATTGAAGATGGACATGTAAATCTTAAATATTCAAATTGATTGTGATTTTAGAAAAATTACTGATAAAATAAAATATTTGCATAGAAAAAATGTTTGATTAAATTGAAGACATTGATTAAGAATTAGTGATAAAATTAATATAAACAGAAAAATGTGATGAAAAATTATAAAATAACTGTTGAAAATTTTTTATTAAAATGAAGACAAATATAGAAAAAAGTATGAAAATATTGAAACCGTAGAAAATCCTTGAAAAAATTGAAAATTGACATTGAAAAATTTGTTAGAAAATTGATGATAATTTAGGAAAAGATTTAGAAATATTGAATATTTGCATTGAAACAATGTTTGATAAAATAGAAGAAATGGTATAAAAAGGTAGTGACAAAAATTAAGATAAATATAGAAAAAGTTGATGAATAATTGTAAAATATTTGTTAAAATTTTTTGATTAAAATGACACAAATATAGAAAAATATATGAAAATATTGAAACTGTAGAAAAATCCCTAAAAATATTAAAAATTGACATGGAAAAATTCATTAGAAAACAAAAGATGATTTAAGAAAATTTTTGGAAAAATTGAATATTTTCATGAAAAAAAATGTTTAATAAATAGAAGACATTGTTTAAAAAAATTAGTGATAAAAATTAAGATAAATATACAAAAATTTCATGGAAAAATATAAAACATTTGTGGAAATTTTTTTGATTAAAATGAAGACAAATATAGAAAAAAATGTATGAAAATATTGAAACAGTTTGTAGAAAAATCCCTAAAAAAATTAAAGAATGACATGGAAAAATTTGTTAAAAATTGAGGATGATTTAAGAAAAATTTCAGAAAATCTCAATGTTTTCATTGAAAAACTGTTTGATAAAATTGAAGACACTGTATAAAAAAATAATGATAAAATTAAGATAAATATAGAAAAATTTGTTGAAAAAATATAAAACATTTATGTAAAAACTTTTTATTAAAATGAAGACAAATACAGGAAAAATATATGAAAATATTGAAATATTTTGTAGAAAAATCCCTAAAAAAATTTAAAATTGACCTGGAAAATTTTGTTTAAAAATTGAAGAAGATTTAAGAAAAAGTTCAGAAAAACTGAATGTTTGCATAGAAAAAATGTTTGATAAAATTGAAGACTTTTTTTTAAAAATTAGTGATAAAAATTAAGATAAATATAGAAAAATTTGTTGAAAAATTGTGAAATATTTGTTGAAAAAAATTGATTAGAATGAAGTTAAACATAGAAAAAGAATATGAAAATATTGAAACTATAGAAAAATCACTGAAAAAAATGAAGATTGACATATAATATTTTGTTAGAAAATTGATGACTGAAGAAAAAATTAGAAAATATTGAATATTTGCATTGAAAACATATCTGATAAAGTTGAAAACATTATATAAAAAAAGTGATAAAATTAAGATAAAAACAGAAAAATTTGTTGAAAAATATAAAACATTTATGTAAAAATTTTTAATTAATATGAAGACAAATATAGAAAAAAAGTATGAAAATATTGAAACTGTAAAAAAAATTTCCTCCCTGGCAGTGGTGGCGCACACCTTTAATCCCAGCACTTGGGAGGCAGAGACAGGCAGATTTCTGAGTTCGAGGCCAGCCTGGTCTACAGAGTGAGTTCCAGGACAACCAGGGCTACACAGAGAAACCCTGTCTCGAAAAACCAAAAAAAAAAAAATTCCTAAAAAAATTTAAAATTGACATGGAAAAATTTGTTTGAGAATTGAAGGTGTTTTAAGAAAAATTTTCAAAAACTTGAATATTTGCATTGAAAAAATGTTTGATTAAATTGAAGACATTGTTGAAAAAATTAATGATAAAAAATAAGAAAAATATAGAAAAATTTCACAGAAAAATATAAAACATGTATGGAAACATTTTTGAATAAAATAAAGACAAATATAGAGGAAATGTATGAAAAATTGAAATTGTAAAAAAATTCTTATAAAAACGAACACTGACATGAAAAAATTCATTGGAAAATTGAAGATGGGGTGCTGGAGAGATGGTTCACAGGTTAAGAGCACTACTGACTTCTCTTCCAGAGGTCCTGAGTTCGATTCCCAGCAACCACATGGTGGCTCACAACCATCTGTAATGGGATCTGATGCCCTCTTCTGGTGTGTCTGAAGAAGCTACAGTGTACTGGTATAAATATTAATAAATAATATTTTAAAAACAGAAAATTGAAGATGATTGAAGAAAAATCACTGATAAGACTGATTATTTGCATGTAAATAATGTTTAATAAAATTGAAGATATTGCTGAAAAAAATTAGTGATAAAACTTAAGACAGATATAGACAAATTTGATGAAAAAATACAAAACATTTAAGGAAATTTTTTAATTAAGATGATGACATATGTAAAAAAATGTATGAAAAAATTGAAAATGTGTCTAGAAAATTCCTTATTAAACTTGTAGATTGATATGGAAAAATTGATTAGAAAATTGAAGATTTCTGAAAAAAAATTTCTGATAAGATTGATTGCTTGCATGGAAAAAAATGTTTCATAAAATTGAAGACGTTGTGGAAAAATTTAGTGATAAAAGTTAAAATAAACAGAAAAATTTGACATAAAATATATAACATTTATAGAAATTTTTTATTAAGATGAAGACAATCATAGAAAAATATATGAAAAAATTGAAAATATATCTAGAAAAAAAATCTCTAAAAAATAGTGACAAATTTTCAACAGAAAATTGAAGATGATTGAAGAAAAATTTCTAATAAGATTGATTAATTGCATGAAAAAATGTTTGATAAACTTGAAGACATTATGGGAAAAATTAGTCATGAAAATTACAAGATGATCATAGAAAAATTTGATGAAAAAATATAAAATATTGATGGAAAATTTTTTGATTACCTTTACGACAAATGTAGAAAAATGTATGAAAAATTTGAAAATGTTTCTAGAAATATTCCTAATAAAATTGAAGATTGACATTATAAAAATTCATTAGAATACTGAATGTGATTTAAGGAAGATTTCTGATAAAATTGATTATCTGCATGGAAGATGTTTGATAAAATTGAAGACATTGTGGAAAAAAATGTGATAAAAATTAAAATGAATATAGAAAAATTTGATGAAAAATATAAAACATTGATGGAAAACTTTCTGATTACCTTTACGACAAATGAAAAAAGTATGAAAAAATTGAAAATGTTTCTAGAAAAATCCCTCATAAAATTGAAGAATGACATGGAAAAAAATCGTTGGAAAATTGAAGGTGATTGAAGAAAAGTTTCTGATAAGATTGATTATGTACATGGAAGAAGATGTTTGATAAAATTGAAGACATTGTGGAAAAAATCATGATAAAAACTAAGATGAATGTAGAAAAATTTGATGAAAAATATAAAACATGGAAAATTTTTTGATGAAGATGATGACAAATGTAGAAAATGTATGAGAATATTCAAAATGTTTCTAGAAAAATCCCTCATAAAATTGAAGATTGACCTGGAAAAAATTCATTAGAATATTGAAGATGATTGAAGAAAACTTTCTGATAAGATTGATTGTTTGCAAGGAAAAAGGTTTGATAAAATTGAAGACATTGTTGAAAAATTAGTGATAAAAATTAAGATGAATATAGAAAAATTTAATGAAAAATATAAAACATCTATGGAAACAATTTTGATTAAGATTATGACAAATGTAGGAAAATGTATGAAAAAATTGAAAATATTCCTAGAAAAAGCCCTAATAAAATTGAAGATTCACATGGAAAAAATTCTTAGAAAATTGAAGATGATTGAAAAAAATTTCAGGCAAGATTGATTATTTGCATGGAAACAATGTTTGAAAAAATTGAAGACATTTTGGAAAAAAATTGTGATAAAAATTAGGATGAATATACAAAACTTGATGAAAAAATATAAAACATTTATTGAAAAATGTATGATTGAAATGAAGACAGAAAAATAGAGTATCAAAATATTGAAACTGTAGAAAAATCTCTAAAAAAATTGAAGATTGACATGAATATATTCATTAGTAATTGAAGATTATTGAAGAAAAAATTCTGATAAGATTGATTATATACGTGGAAAAATGTTTGATAAATTTGAAGACATTGTTGAAAAATCAGTGATAAAAATTAAGATAAACATAAAAAAACAAATTGAGGTAAAAATATATAATACAATTCTAAGTAAATCCCTAATAAAATTGAAGATGACATGGAAAAAAATTGTTAGAAATTGAAGATTACTGAAGAAAATTTTCTGGTAAGATCAATTATTTACACCGGGCAGTGGTGGCACACGCCTTTAATCCCAGCACTTGGGAGACAGAGGCAGGCGAATTTCTGAGTTCTAGGCCAGCCTGGTCTACAGAGTGAGTTCCTGGACAGCCAGGGTTATACAGAGAAACCCTGTCTCAAAAAACCAAAAAAATTGATTATTTACATGGGAAAAATGTGTGATAAAATTGAAGAAATTGTGGACAAAATTAGTGATAAAAATTAAGATAGATATAAACCAATTTGATGAAAAATATGAAAAGATTATGGAAAATTTGTTGATTAAGATGATGAAAAATGTAGAAAAATATAAGAAAAAATTGAAAATGTTTCTTTAAAAATCCCTAATGAATTTTAAGATTGACATGGAAAAAATTTGTTAGAAAATTGAACATGATTGAAGAAAAATTTCTGATAAGATAGATAAATTGCATGGAAAAGTGATAAAATTGAAAACGTTGGAAAAATTAGTGATAAAAATTAACATGAATACAGAAAAATTTGTTGAGAAAATATAAAACATTTATATAAAAATTTTAAATGAAATGAAGACAAATATATACAAAATGTATATAAAATTAAAACTATTTGAAGAAAAATTCCTAATAAAATTAAGATAGAAACGGAAAAAATCATTATAAAATTAAATGTGATTTAAGAAAAATTTTGGATAAAATTCTTTGTAAGGAAAATTGTTTCATAAAATTGAAGACATTGTTGAAAAATTTTGAGATAAAAATTAAAATAACTAGAAAAAGTTGTTTAAAAATATAAAACATTTATGGAAAAATGTTTGATTAAAATGAAGACAAATATGGAAAAAATGTATGAAAATATTAGAACTGTAGAAAAATTCCTAATAAAATAGAAACTTGAAATGGAAATTTTTCCTTATAAAATTAAATGTGATTTAAGAAAATTTTCTGGTTATATTGAATGTTTGCATAGAAAAAAGTTTGATAATATTGAAGCTATTGTTGAAAAATTACTGACAAAAATTAAGATAAATCTAGAAAAAATGATGGAATAATATAAAACATTTATAGAAAAATATTTGATTAAAATGACAAACATAGTATGTATGAAACAATTGAAATTGTTTTTAAAAATTTTTTAAAAATTGCAGATTGTAAAGGAAAAATTTTTTATGAAATTGAATATGATTTAAGACAAATTTCTGATGAAACTGAACGTTTGCATGGAAAAATTGTGGGATAAAATTGAAGACATTGTTGAAAAAATCTAGTGATTAAAAATTAAGATAAATATAGAAAAAAATTGATGAAAATATATAAAATATTCATGGGAAAAAATTGATGAAAATGATGACAAATAGAGAAAAAAATGTATAAAAAAATTGAAACTGTTTTTAAAAATATTCCTAAAAATATTAAAGATTGACAAGGAAAAAATTTCTTATGAAATTAAATTGGTTTAAGGAAAATTTCTGGTAAATTTTGTTATCTTCATGAAAAAAAGTTTGATAAAATTTGAGCCGTTGTTGAAATAATAAATGATAAAAATTAAGAAAAAAATATAAAAATTTGATGAAAAATTAGAAAACATATATCAAAACCTTTGATTAAAATGATGATTACACAGAAAAAAATGTATGAAGAAATTGAAACTTTTTTTAAAAACTCCTAAAAAAATTGAAGATTGACATGGAAAAAGTTTCTTATGAAATTGAATGTGAGCAGGAAACAGGAAAGAGGGGCACTGGTTTCTCAGGGCTCTGGTGACAAGGTTCACACTTCTTAACCCAGTACTAGGGTGCCTAAGGAAGAAAGATCTGGAGTTTCAGAGCAGCCTAAGCTACAAATTGAGTCCCTGTCTCAAAGGAAAAATAAACAAGTTTGTGACTATATCTACAACGGTAATAGAAATGTAATACTAAAATACCATACATATTAAACTATAGCAACAATATCTGTCTTGTTTATACTGGTTCTTTTGACATCCTCACAGAAGATATGTTGATCCAGTGTACCACCTCAGTGCCTAATGAAAATTTCAAATAAAACTGAATATTAGCATGGTAAAAATGTTTGTTAAAATGAAGACATTGTTGAGAAATCTAGTGAGAAAAATTAAGATATTGAAAATTTTGATGAACAATGATAAAACATATATGGAAAAACTGTGATTAAAATGACAGCCAAAAAATGAATATTGACATGGAAAAAATTTCTTATGAAATTGGATGTAATTTAAGGACGATTTCTGATAAAATTGAATATTTGCATGGAAAAAATGTTTGAGAAAATTGAAGACATTGTAGAAAACTCTAGTGATAAAAATTAAGATAAAGAAAAGTTTGATGGAAAAAATAAAACATATATGGTAAAATTTGATTAAAATGTGGACAAATACAGAAAAATGTATGAAAAGATTGAAACTATTTTTAAAAATATTCCTAAAAAATTGAAGATTGACCAGGAAAAAATTTCTTATGAAACTGATTGTGACTTAAGGAAAATTTCTGATAAAATTAGATATGTGCATTAAAAAGTTTGATAAAATTGAAGACATTATTGTAAGATTAATGATAAAAATTCAGATAAATATAGGAAAATTTGATGAGAAATATAAAAATTATATTAAAAAATTGATTAAGATGATGAGAAATACAGAAAAAATGTATGAAAAAATGAAAACTGTTTTTTAAAATATTCCTAAAAAAGTGAAGATTAACATGGAGAAAAGTTTCTAATGAAATTAAATTTGGTTTAAGGAAAATTTCTGGCAAATTTTAATATTTGCATGGAAAAAAATTTATAAAATTGAAGATATTGTTGAAAGAATTAATGATAGAAATTCAGGTAAATATGGAAAAATTTGATGAAGAAACACAAAGCATACATGGAACAACTTGATTAAAATGATGACAAAAGCAGAAAAAAAGGAATGAAAAAATTGAAACTTTTAAACAAATACGTAAGAAATTTGAAGATTGACAATGAAAAAATTTCTTATGAGATTAAAAGTGATAAATGTGTGATAAAATGGAAGACATTGTTGAAAGAATTAATGATAAAAATTCAGATAAATATGAAAAAATTTGATGAAAAATATAAAACATATATGGAAAATTTGATTAAAATGATGACAAGTACAGAAAAAAATAAATGAAAAACTTGAAACTGTTTTTAAAAAATGTTTTAAAAAATTGAAGATTGACAAGGATAAAATTTCTTATGAAACTGAATGTGACTTAAGAAAATTTCTAATAAAATTGAGTATTTAGATGGGAAAAGATTTTGATAATTGAAGACATTGTTGAAAAAACTATTGATAAAAATTAAGATAAATTTAGAAAAATGTGATGAAAAAATATATACATGGAAAAAATTTGATTAAAATGATGACAAAAATGTATAAAAATATTTAAACTGGTTTTTTTTGGGGGGGGTGGTTTGGTTTTTCAAGATAGGGTTTCTTTGTGTAGCCGTGGAGGTCCTGGAACTCACTCTGTAGACCAGGCTAGCCTCGAACTCTCGAACTCAGAAATCCACCTGCCTCTGCCTCCCAAGTGCTGGGATTAAAGGAGTGCGCAACCACCGCCCGGCTAAACTGTTTTTTAAAAATCCCTAAAAGCTTTAAATATTGACACGGAAAAAATGTCTTATGAAATTAAATGTGATTTAAGGAAAATTACTGATAAAATTGAATATTTAGAAAAAATGTTTGATAAAGTTGAAGGTATTGTTGACAAAACGAGTGATAAAAATTAAGACAATTTTAAGAAAATTTGATGAAGAAATAAAAACCATCTATGGAAATTTTTTTAAATGAAGACAAACATACAAAAAATGTATTAAAAAATTGAAATTGTTTTTTTTTAATTCCTAAAGTAATTGAAGATTGAGGTGGAAAAAAATTCTTATTAAATTGAATGTGATTAAAGGAAAATTTCTGATAAAATTGAATATTTGCATGGAAAAAATATTTGATAACATTGAAGACATTTTTGAAAGAATTAATGACAAAATTAAGATAAATGTAGAAAAATTTGATGAAATATAAAACATATATGGAAAAACTAGGATTTAAATTATGACAAATACAGAATAAAATGTATGAAAAAATTGAAATTGTTTTGAAAACATCTTTAAAAAATTGAAGATTGATTAGGTGAAAATGTCTTATGAAATTGAATGTGATTTAAGGACAATTTCCGATAAAATTGAATTTTTGAATGGAAAAAATGTCTGAATAAATTGAAGACATTGTTGAAAAAACTAGTGATGAAAATTAAGATGAACATAAAAAATTTTATGAAAAAAATAAAACATATAGAAAAATTAAAATAAAATGATGACATGAATATATGAAAAAATTGAAATTTTTAACAAATTCAAAAAATTTGAAGGTTGACAAGGAAATAATTACTTATGAAATTGAATGTGATTTAAGGAAAATTTCTGATATATGAATATTTGCATTGAAAAAACATTTGATAAAATTGAAGATATTGTTGAAAGAATTAATAATAAATTTCAGATAAAGAAAAAGTTGATAAAGAAATATAAAACATACATAAAATAATGAGTAAAATGATGACAAATACAGAAAAAAGTTGAAAAATTGAAACTGCTTCAAAAAATGTCTAAAATAAAGAAAAAGTTGATGAAGAAATATAAATACATAAAAAATGGTTAAAATGATGACAAATACAGAAAAAAGTTGAAAAATTAAAACTGCTTCAAAAAATTTCTTAAAAAATTGAAGATTGATAACAAAAAAATTTTCATGAAATTGAATGTGATTTAAAGAAAATTTCTGATGAAATTGAACGTTTGCATTGAAAAATTGTGGGATAAAATTGAAGACATTGTTGAAATAATCTAGTGATAAAAATTAAGGTAAATATAGAAAAATTGATGAAAATATATAAAATATTCATGGGAAAATTTGATGAAACTGATGACAAATAGAGAAAAAATGTATGAAAAAATTGAAACTGTTTTTTAAAAAATTCCTTAAAAAATTGAAGATTGACAAGGAAAAAAATTCTTATGAAATTAAACTGGTTTAAGGAAAAATTCTGATAAATTTTAATATCTTCATGGAAAAAAGTTTGATACATTTTTAGACATTGGTGAAATAATAAATGATAAAAGTTAAGAAAAAATTTAAAAATTTGATGAAAAATTAGAAAGCCTAGTTGCAGGGTGCCATGACACTCAGCAGAGAGTTCCTTGGCATCCAAATTTTTAAAAAATTTAAAATAAAAAGAATATGATTTAAGTAAATTTGTGGTGATGGGGATATAACTCCCCCCCTTTTATATTTTATGAAGATATTGTTTTAAAGTTCCATAGGCCTGTTCCACAATGCCTTGTTCTTGAGCATTATAATGAATCCCAGTGATATGCATAATATTAAATGGTTGACAAAAAGTTTCAAATACTAGACTGCAATAGCCAGTTCCATTATCTGTTTTAATCTAATTTGGAACAGCCAGCATAGAAAAACAATATAGGCAATAGCTAATTTCATTTCTAATTACTTCTCCTGTTAAATCAGTTGTAACTAGAAAGCCTGTGAGTGTGTCAATAGTCACATGTACATGTTTCAATTGTCCAAAATCAGAAATATGAGTAATATCCATTTGCTTTAATTGATTAGGTATGAGTCCTCGAGGATTAACACCATTATGTAATACAGGTAGAAATTAAGGTCTTTCAGGACAAGTCTTTACAATTTGACATGTACTTTCTATAGAAATACCAAGCAAATTGTTGTCTCAAGCTATTACTATTTTGATGATGTAAAGAATGAGACTGTTTGTCTAACTGTTCCTGTGTAAGGCCTGTAATCTGCCCAGTACACAAATCTGCTGTGGCCTTGCCCTAAGGGGTTCAAGTAATCCCGTATGGTCTCTTAAATGTCCTATAAAGTTAAGGGTCAGTACTTCCTCTTAAATCAAGTTGTATTTGCATAAGTAATTGCAAATTTTGAGAATTAGCAATACCTAAAAAAGGAACAGTTTCAAGTAATTTTAAACCATTGGCTACAGTATACAAATTAAAAGCTTGATTTTTCAGTGTTATTTTTTAATTGAATATTTTATTTATTTACATTTCAGATGTTATCCCCTTTCCCCATTTCACCCCCAGAAGCCCTCTATCCCATCCCACCTCCTCCTGCTTCTAAGAGAGTGTGCCCCCACCTACGTACCCACTCCTGCCTCCCTGCCCTAGCATTCCCCCACACTGGGTTATCCAGCCTTCACTGGACCAAGGGCCTCCTTTCCCACTGATACCTGACAAGGCCATCCTCCCCTACATATACAGCTGGAGCCAAGGGTCTCTCCATGTGTGTTCCCGGGATAGCTGTTTAGACCTAGGGAGCTCTGGTTAGTTGGTATTGTTGCTCTCCCCATGAGCTGCAAACCCTTTCAGCTCCTCAGTGTTCTCTCTAACTCCTCCATTAGGGACCCTGTGATCAGTTCAATGGGTGGCTGTGAACATCCGCTTCTGTATGTGTCAGACTCTGGCAGATAGGCAAAACTCTTTAATTAATACAATTGTCCACTAAATTAGCAAATAAAATGGTTAAGTAGCAATTTTGAAATGTCAAATTATATGACACTTATAGAACACTGTAAGTCAGGTATTTACAGGGAAGAAATTAAACTGAAAATAAATAAAATTAGTGGAGTAAAAAAAGCAATTGGCATCATTATACTTAAAAGTATTTATAAATACTTCAGGCAACAGAAATGTCAACAACAGCAACAGTAACAATTTTTTATTTAATTTTATTTTTTTACTTATTCACTTTACATCCTGCTCCTGTCTCTTTCCCGGTCACTCTCTCTCACAGTTCTTCCCCATATCCTCTCCACTTCTCCACTGAGCAGGTAGGGGCCTCCTAGATATTCCCTTCCCCACCCTGACCTTCAAATCTCTATGAGGTTAGGCACTTTCACTCCTAGACAAGGCAGAACTTATCTAGTAGATATGTTCTCCCACTGAGGCTGTCTACTAGAACGTATCTCAAGTACAGCCAGCAGCTTTAGAGATAGCCCCTGTTCCAGTTGTTCAGGACTCATGAAGGTCAAGCTGCACATTTGCTACATATGAGCGAGGGGGACAGTTCAGTCTCTGAGAGCCCCCGGGGTCTATGTTAGTTGGCTCTGTTGGTCTTCCTGTGGAGTTCCTATCCTCTTTGGGGCACAATCCTTTCTCCTACTCTTCTGCAAAAGTCCCCATGCTCCATCCACTGTTTGGTTATGGGTATCTGTATCTGTCTGAGTCAGCTGCTAGGTGGATCCTCTCAGAGAACAAAATGCTCCTGTCTGTAACAGTATTGTTCAGGAGTCTGATGGAGATGGAGGAAAGGCAGCTGGAGAATGTCTACAAAAATTTTAAAATACAGTGGAGTCAAGATAGAATTCTAATGTTCATGGTCATTCATGTAAGGTACTATAAATTTAAGTCATTGTCTTTGGTACTAAGATGTATGGGAATTATTTAAAATTTTCTATTAATGTAAATCTGTAATTTTCACTTTGTATTAACTAAAAGTAAAGATCTTTAGATGTTATTATAACAACTTACTGATGATTAACCAGATGATTGGAAATACTGTCACTCTAGAAACTTCCTACTCTATAATAGTTTTCTAACTTTTAATATTGTTAACTTACCTGATTTTTACTATAACTTTGAGTTGTTTACATAAATTATATGTCATATATTCAGTAACTATTTATTTACAAGCATTATATATATATTGATTTCCTCATAGATCTTTTAAGAGCTTCTCTGGTTGATCAACTTCGGACTCATGACATTCTGTTGATCCTCTGGACACCGTAATATTAAAGTGATTAGGAAAAATAATGAAGTTTTCCCTATAACTTTTAATTTCATGTTTCTGTAATTTCCAACATGTAGCTGATATTTCTCATTGTTACTCGGAAGTCAAAAGTAGGAAACATTAAAAAAAAAAAAAAGCTTCCATTTTCTGGTTGATTGGCACTTGTCTTACGTTTCTATTGCTGTGATGAGACATCCGGACTAAAACAACTTGTGGAGGAAAAGGTTTATTTGACTTACATTTCTGAGTCACAGAGCACAGAGGAAAGCCAAGGCAGAAACTCAAACAGGGCAAGGACATGAGACAGGAGCATGCAGAGGTCACAGAGGAGTGCTGCTTACTGGCGTCCTCCTCATGATTTGTTTGATCTGGATCCAGGGGTGGTACATCTGCAGTGGGCTTGGCCCTCCCGCATGAATAAGTAATTACGAAAAGGCCATACAACCCAGATTTCTGGAAGCATTTTCTCAGTTTCAGTTTCCCCTTCTCTGATGACTATAACTTGTGTCAAGTTGACAGAAAATTAGATAGACCACCAATCTTTTTAAAACTGAAAGACTCTAATGTTTTCTAATCAAATATTTTCATATGAATATGAAATTAATAAGGGAATTATCTTCTCAGAATGTGAGCTATAACATGCAAAATGCTAGATTAACAGATATTAATTTAATGGGCTTTAAATTATTAATAAAATTATTAAATTTTTATAAAATATAATCATAGAAGTTTCATAGTGTAGTTTCGTATTTTCATTAGGTGTTATAGTTGAAAAACAACAACAACAAAAGCAAATAGCACAGGTTCATTGTCAGGGGAGCAAGAAACAACTTCTTTTCAAGAAGGATAAAATACGTAGAACAAGAAAATGTAAAAGTCTCATGTGTGCATGTATGTTTTGTGTTTCTGTAATTGCATGTATGAATGTTTTTCATATGTGTATATCTCTGTGATGTTTGTGTTGTGTTATAGGCTTCTATGTATATCTCTGTGTATGCATGTACTTCTGTGTATGATACATTGGGAAAAATACAATTTGACATAAGATGCTTGCTAGTCATTTTCTTGATTTCCTGGCAATGAGACTCAATGAGACTCATAAGTACAGTTGGCAGTTAAGTAAATAGTGGTTATGATAAATTAAACAGCAATATATTAAGTATGCTGTGACAACTATGATTGGGTATATTTATTATGTAACAAAATTCATATAGCTTAAAAATATACTTACCACACAGTAAGCCATTCTAAATACTTGTCATCTAAAATATTTGATGAATAGGATAAACTTTTCAGATCTTGAAGTCTGTAAAACACACTATTTTATGAATTTAATTGCATGGCATAAGAGCTACCTTATAAACTCTATTTAATTTTGTCAGGGTTTTCTGCAGACACCTGTTTTTGAATAATTATACAAATGAAAATGGGTGAATAAATTTTTGAAATTTTTTTGTATAAGCAAGAAATACTTAATGGTGCTTTTAGGTTGTTAAAAATTCATATTCTTTTTCAATTAGAAAAATTGAGTATAATTTTGAAACTACTTTCATACACAAAAAATAAATTCATCTTCCCTATAAACATGCTGTTTTAGTTACTTTGTATTGCTGAAATATAAAGCATTGATTATAAGCAACTTTGAAGGGAAAGGTTTTTATTTGCCTTACAGTTACAATATAACATCAACGTAAGACAAAAGAAAAGGTCAAGGCTGCAATCTGGAGCCAGGAAATGAAACTCAGACCATGATAAACCTTGCTTTCTGAATTGCTCTCTTTGTGCTGCTCAGCCGGCACTGTTATACACCCTGATAAGAGATTATATGTTTTTCATTGTTCTGACCCCACGTATATATGGTGTCTAGAGAGTTGGTTCAATGGTTAAGAACGTTTATTGTTCTTACTGAGAAGCTGGATTCCACTTTCAATCCACATTGTGGTTTACAACTATCCATAACTCCAGTTGTAGTGGATCCATTGCACTCTGACCTCTGAATGCACAAAGCACATTTCTGGTAAATATAAGTATGTAAAAGCAAAACACTCACACAGAAAATATTTGAAATTCTGTAGCATATTTGGCAACATATTTGATCAGAAATTCTTACCCATGGGTGAATTTGTCCTTTTTAGATACATATAAAATAATACTACAGACATTTTTGGTTATTTCTAGGAAACATGGCTAGCCTTAATTGGTACTTTAAAAAGCACAATCCTCTGCCCAACCAATAGTTAGTGGTATCTGCTGTCTTACCATACATGACTTTAATTGTACCTTAGGAAGCAGTGGCAGCAGATCTTCTAGAGTAAAAGCCAGACTGATCTTTGTATTAACTTCCAGAGCAGGTAGAGCTACATTGTGAGACTGTCTCAAAAATGAACTAATAAACAAGCCAAAAAATACATAATAAAATAAAGAAAAAATAAGGATCCTTAAGGTTGTTAGAAACAGTAGGCTACCAAGAATTTAAAATGATATAACAACAGAAAAATGAATTTAAGAATTTCAGCTACTACAAATTCAGTTCTGTGGTTATCAAGTTCCAATGTTTTCTCTGCAACATACCTTTATTTTTTAGTTATATGTAGATATTAATCAAATTAAACTTTTTCTTCATTATTAAGTTATTTATTTTAGATTCTGATTACAGCTTCCCCCCCCTTCTCCTAGTGCCTCCTTCTCACCTCCCCTCTTCTCATCCACTCTTCCTCTCCTCTCCAATGAAATCATCCAGCCTTGTCATATATAGTTGCAGTAAGACTAGGTATATATTCTTCTGTTGAGGCTAGATGAGGTAGCCCAGTTAAGGGAAAGAGATCCAAAGAAGGAAAAGTCATCAGAGTCAACCTCTGCTCCCACTTTAGGAGCCCATTTGAGGATCCAGCTGATCAAATGTTACATATGTGTACAGGGCCTATGTCTGTCCCATGTAGGCTCTTTGGTTGCTAGTTCAGCCTCTATAGTCCCCTATGGGCCCAGTTATTTAATTCTATAGGTTTTCTTGTGGTGTTCTTGAACTGTCTGGCTTGTTCAATCCTTCTTCACCTCTTCCACAAGATTTCCCAAGGTCCACTTAATGTTTGGCTGTGGTTCTCTGCATCTGTTTCCATCAGTTGCTAGATGAATTCTCTCCAATAAGAGTTATGCTAGGCTCCTGTCTGCATATCAGAATATTACCAATAGAGTCAGAAGCGGATATGCACTCATAGCATGGATCTCAAGCTGGGTCAGTCATTGGTTAGCCAATCTTTCAAATTCTACAATCTTTTACCTGTGTACATCTGTAGGCAGGGCTAATTTGGGGTCTAAGGATTTCTGGCTGATTTGGTGTCCCAGTCACTTCATTTGAATTCTTTTCTGGTTACAGGAAATGGCTGATTCAGGCTTCATATCATGTATTGCTAGGAGTCTAAGCTAGAATCTCCATCATAGTTTCCTGGGACTTTCTAATGTCCTAAGCTTTTATCTTGTCCCAAATGTGCCTAACCCAATGCGGTTGTCTCTCCCAGTACGATCTCTCTCCATCCTCTCCACACTCCTTCTCTCCTGTTCTCATCTTCAGACTCTCCCCTATCCAGTCCCCATCTTCATCTACCCATAATATTTAATCTATTCACTTTCTCAGGGAGATTCAAATGTCCCAGATGGGCAATCTTTGCTACTTAACTTCATCGGTTCTCTGCATCATAGTTTGGTACTGTACTTTATGAATAACATACACTTTTAAATGTGTACAGACCATGCTTGTCTTTCTGGGTCTGGATTACATTCCTCAGTATATCTTTCTAGTTAATCCATTTACCTGCAAAATTCATGTTGTTATTGTTTTAAAATCTGAGGACTATTCTATTGTGTAAAGATTTTCTTTATACATTTTTAAATTGAAGGGCATCTATATTGTTTAGAGCTTCAGGATAGTAAGAATATAGCTTCTATGAACATAGTTGAACAAGTGGCTCTGTGGTATGGTGGAACATTTGGTGTTTATCCTCAGGAGTGGTATAGCGAATTTTGAGGCAGATCTATTCCGAGTTTTCTAACAAACCACCAAAGTGTTTTCCAAAGTGTTTGTACAAGTTTGAGTTGCCACCAGCAATGGAGGAATCTTCCCTTGTTTCACATCCTCACCAACATGAGCTTTTATTTGAGTTTTCTTCTTAGTCATTCTGACAAGTGTAAAATGGGATCTCAGAATTATTTTGATTTGCATTTCCCTGATGACTAAAGATACTGGACATTTGTTTAAGTGCTTCCCAGATATTAGAGATTCTTCTGTTAAGAATTATCTGTTTATAAATAATTTGGTAGCAAAACCTATTCAGATACATTATCATAAGTTAGCTATGGAGGACCACGAGACTCAAGATGAGGTTGTTACTCTATCCAGAGTGTTCCCAAAACCCATCCCCACAAAGAGGGGACTTCTGCCCCTAGACCAAGCAGAGAGGGGCCACCCAGAACCTCCTCTGATTGGCGATCTGAATTCTTGCTTAGGCTTTGAGGCTAAGCTCTGCAAGGGAATATAAATAAAAGTTAAAAATCTTTATCTGGGTTCCCTGAGGGACAAGCCTGACTGCATAGGGGTTGATGTCAAAAGTATCCCCTCTCCAGGAAAAAGACATCAGGATGAGTATGGCACTCATACCTCACTGGACAATAAACAGGGGGACCAGAGCCATTACAAAGTCCCCTTCAATTACTGGAGGTGAGGCCTCTATCGCTGCCTTCGCAAGATTAGAATCGCCACAGCCCTGCTATTCTTAGAGAAGGGAGGAGATGTCAGGGGCAGTCCTGATTGCACACTGAAGGCTTAAAATCAGCCATAAGCCTAAAATCAGCAATAAGCCTGTCATACATGTATACTAACACCAAGGCTTGGGTCTCTGTGGAAAAACACTGAAACAGAGGGCTATAGTCTATTATAAACAGGCAGCTTTTGTGGAAATTTACCAGCCTGAGTAGTCATAGACCTTGTAAATAGGTAGCCTTGGTGGATAATACCAACTTAAATAAGGACAAGTGAATCATAGGCAGAGTCATAATGACCTGTCCCCTGAAACTTCTCCCAGCCAATACCATGTTCTGAAAGATATCTGTATTCCCCCTGAACACCCACGCTCCAGTGTCATTCCCTTCCCCACGTCCTGCCCTTTTGTGTTTATAACCCCTGTGTGAATAAGTAAAAATTATGATTTGATTTAAAAAATAAATTTAAAAAAAAAAGAAAAAAAGAATTATCTGTTTAGCTCAGTACCTCATTTATAAATTGGGTCAATTGGTTTGATACTTTCTAGTTTCTTGAGTACTTTATATATTTTAGATGTCAGCTCTCTGGCAGATGTGGAATTGGGGAACACCTTTTTCCATTATGGAGGCTTCCATTTTGTCCTTTTAATGGTGTCCTTTGACTTACAGAAATTTTTTGTTTTCATGAGATCCCATTTATGAATGTACATTGATTCTACTGACTCTTTGGATTTTCTAATGTTTGTTGTTATATCTCCCTTTTCTTTTCTGGTTTTGTTAATTTTGATATTGTCTCTCTGCCTTTTAGTTAGTTTGGCTAAGGGTTTATCTTCTTGATTTTCTTAAAACACCAAATCTTTATTTCATTAATTCTTTGTTCTCTTTGTTTCTAAGTTATTGATATCTGTGGGGAGTTTGATTATTTCTTCAGTCTTCTCGTGATGAGTGAGTTTGTTTCTTTTTGTGCTAGAGCTTTCAGGTATGCTGTTAAGCTTATAGTATATATAATATTTATTGATATCTATGTGACAGCACTTAGTGTTATTAATTTTCCTCTTAGTACTGCTATTATTGTGTCCCATAAGATTGGGCATGTTATGCATTCATTTCTGAATTCTAGAAGACTTTAATTTCTACATTTATTTCTTCCTTGACCCAGTGGTTATTGAGCAGAGAGATTTTAAGTTCTCATGAGTAAGTAGGCTTTCTGATTTTACTGTTGTTGAAGTCAGGCTTTAACCCATGGAGGTCTCATAGGATGCAGGTATTATTACTATTTTCTTGTATCTGTTGAGACTTGCTTTGTAATCAAATATATGGTCCATTGTGGAGAAAGTTCTGGGAGAAATGCTGCGGAAAAGGCATATTCTTTTGTGTTTGGGTGAAATGTTCTGTAAGTATGTTAGATTACTTGAGTCATAAAGTTAGTTCCATTGTTTCTCTGTTTAGTTTCTATCTGGATGTCTGTTGTTGAGAATGGGGTGCTGACGTCTTCCCTTGTCTGGGGTTGAATTGAGATTTTAGTTTTAGTACTTTTTTTTCAAATGTGGGTGCTCTTGCATTTGGGGCATAGGTATTCAGAATTGAGAGACCATCTTTATAGCTTTCTCCTTTGATTACTATGATGTGTCCTTCACCTCTTTTGGCTAAATTTTGTCAGAAGTCTATTTTATTGTATATTAGAATGGCAACTCCAGGTGGTTTCTTGGATTTGTTTTCTAGTAAAATCTTTTTTGAGCCTATTACACTGAGGTAATATCTATCTTTGATGTTGCAGTGTGTTTCTTGAATGCAGCATACTGATCAATCTTGTTTATTCATCTATTCTGATAGTCTGTGTATTTTTATTAGTGAATTGACTCCATTGATTTTGAAAGATATTAATGACCAATGATTGTTTGAGTTGATTTTATAATCAGCCACTTTGCTGAAGTTGTTTATCAGGTTTAGGAGTTCTCTGGTTGAAGTTTGGGGGTCACTTAAGTATACTATCATATCATCTGCAAATAGTGAGATTTTGACTTCTTCCTTTCCTATTTGTATCCCTTTGACTTCTTTTTGTTGTCTAATTGCTCTGGCTAGGACTTCCAGTACTATATTGAATAGGTAGGGGGAGAGTGGGCAGCCTTGTCTAATCCCTGATCTTAGTGGGATTGCTTCAAGTTTCTCTCCCTTTAGTTTGATGTTGGCTACTGCTTTGCTGTAAATTGCTTTTACTATGTTTAGGTAGGGGCCTTGAATTCCTGATCTTTCCAAGACTTTTATCATGAAGGGATGTTGAATTTTGTCAAATGCTTTCTCAGCATCTAGTGAGATGATCATGTGGTTTTTTTTCTTTGAGTTTGTTTATATAGTGGATTACATTGGTGGATTTCCAAATATTGAACCATCCCTGCATTCCTGGCATAAAACCTACTTGATCATGATGGATGATTGTTTTGATGTGTTCTTGGATTCGGTTTGCTAGAATTTTATTGAGTATTTTTGCATTGATGTTCACAAGGGAGATTGGTCTGAAGTTCTCTTTCTTTGTCGGGTCTTTGTGGGGTTTGGGTATGAGTGTAATTGTAGCTTCATAGAATAAATTGGGTAGTGTTCCTTCTGTTTCTATTTTGTGGAATAGTTTGAAGAGAATTAGTATTAGGTCTTCCTTGAAGGTCTGATAATTCAGCACTAAAACCATCTGGTCCTGGGCTTTTTTGGTGGGGAGACTTTTAATGACTGCTGCTATTTCCTTAGGGGTTATGGGACTGTTTACATGGTTTATCTGCTCCTGATTTAACTTTGGTACCTGATATCTGTCTAGAAAGTTATCCATTTCATCCAGGTTTTCCAGTTTTGGAAGAATGTTTTCAAAATGCATTGCTGGTGAGATGGCTCAGCTGGTAAAAGCGCTTAGGTCCAAGTCTGGTAGATAAAGCCAAGTTTCAACCCCTGATCACAGTGGAAGGAGAGAACAGGCTTGCCAGGGCTATCCTCTGACCCCACATACATGTGTACACACACAGTAATAAGATTTTTTTTGACACAGGGTCTCACTCTATACCCCTGACTGTCCTGAAACTCACAGAGATCAGCCTGTCTTTGTCCCCCAATGATGGGTTTAAAAGTTTTCAGCACCTGCCTAGCAATAAATGAATTTTTAAAAAGGCATAAAAATTAAATGCAGATCCTACCTGAACATTGCTGGCATTCTTAGGTACCCACTGAAGAACACTCTACTCACTGCTATGTGAAAACTTCCCAAATGATTATGATGAATCAAGTACTTGATACTCTATGGATCAGTTCCACTGTGGAGTGAGATAAGCTGAATGTAATCCCAGACACTGAAGGTAGCAAATGAGAAGCCTTCTGAAGCCTTCTCCTCTGAAGATTTCTGACTCTGTGTGAATGGGCACTTTGTTTTGTTTTGAGCTGGGCCATGTTGCCTCCGTGTGGTACACCTAAGCCCCGTGTCTGGCAGGAGCTGCTGCTAGATGAGGTATCTCAGACGTTTTTGTTCAGAGGTTAATAAGTGAATGAGTGAAAGGGAAGAGATGGCCTCCTGGCATTTGATGCCCCTTTCTCTTATGTCAGGGAGATAGGAGGGTTGGCTCATGCCTTGCTTTAGCTGTGAGCCCTTCCTGTGAGCTTTAGAGAGGACTTGTGCAGAGTGCTGGGGTTAGTTGAGAGTGGAGGCATGATCTTCAGACTCTGGATCTCTTCCTGATCTGCAAAAGGTCTGTCCTTCTAAATCTGTGAACTGCTTTAGGAGGGTCTTGATCTCTCCTGTGTATAGGTGGAAGATAATTTTAGTTTTGTTTTTTTGTTTTGTTTTGTTTTGTTGGTTGGTTGGATTTGTTCTTGTTGTTGCTTTTGAGATAGGATTTCTCTGTATAGCCTTGGCTATCCTGGAAATCACTCTGTACATCAGGCTGGCCTTGTACTCAAAGATTTGCCTGCCTCTGCCTTCTGAGTGCTGGGTAAAAGATGTTCTTCACACCACCCTGTGTTTTGTTCATTTTTCGAGTACCTTCTTTTAGACATCAGACTCACAGAGTTTATTGACCATCCAGCCCTTTCCAAGGACTCCTAACTCCATGGAGTGCTTGAGCCAACATCTTCAGTCCAGAGTGACTTTGATTGATACACACACACACGCACACACACACACCTACACCTACCTACCTACTTTATGGAATTTCAGAAGAAAAATAATTGTAATGATTTCATTCTTATTTTCTTAGCTTCTAGGGACCTATTAAAGGAGTTTCCACAACCTAAAAACCTTCTCAACAGCATGATTGGAAGAGCCCTTGACATCTCACCTGCAAAAGACAAGCTAGTCTATGAGCACATGAATGGACCAAAGAAAAGGATAACTCTACTGATGGCTAAGTGAAACACTGGTTTGACTCAGAGGAGACTGGCTACTCTTCCCTTTCAGACTTTTTTTTAAAGAGGCCAAAAAATTCTGTTTTGTTTTTGCTTGTTTGTTTTTGTTCTTCTAGACAGGATTTCTTTTTCCCTGGGTGTCCTGGAATTCATTTTGGAGACCAGCCTGGCCTTGAACTCAGATCTGCTTGCCTTTACCTCCCAAATGCTGAGATCAAAGGTATGTGGCACTGATCGTTTGCTTTTTGTCGAGATAGGGTTTTGTGTAGACTACGTTGGCTTAGACCTTACTCCATAATAGGATCTGGCCTTGGATTGCTGGTTTTTCTGTCTCCACTGCTCAGATCCTGAAGGCATTCTATACACATGAAAAATGACTTATAGATGTGTGCCACTGTTAACTCAGAAGAGAATCTCATAATACAATTCAATTTGCGGAATCACCATTACTCCGTGTGCTTTGTTCAGGGAGAGCAAACATAGCAGGTGGGGTAAGGAGTACTCATCTTGTCAAAGAGGCCCTTGCAGTACTTCATGGTTTTGGTCCCTTGGGGGATGCAGGAGAGAAGTGATGGTGATGACTCCTGCTCCAAGTGCTGTCCAGCCTAGACCTCACAGCTTGTTTATTTTTGATACAGGATCTTATACATCCCAACCTGTCCTGGGATTTACTTAGTAGGGTGATCTTCTCGATTTCAGGTGTAGGCTACCATTCCCACTTCTTTATTTGCTTTTCACTTTCCCAGAAAGTCACCCTGCACATCAAGTGGTCAAAGAGTGTGGAGGTAGAAGGCTATGGCAGGAAGAAGATCGATGCTAAGTAGCAGGCCGCAGCAGTGGCCTGTCAGCTATTCAAGGTGAGGCTTCTCTGTTGAAGGCCACAAACCTGGAGACTTATCCCTTGCTCTCTCTTGCAGTAGTGTTGGCTCCAGGGACATCTTGTGAAGTTGATACAATGTTCAGGCATTCAACTGAACTGAGCCCTTCCCATTTCCTGGTTGTGTTGTGTGTATATGTGTGTATGTGTGTGTGTGTGTGTGTATTACATATAGCTATGTGTCATCCAGAGGTTCTTTACAGCTGTCATTCCTGATAAGTGCTCTATATTGTTTTTCTGTTTATTAATTTGCTTGTTTGAGACAAGGTCTCACTGTGTAGCCTGGCTGGCTGAGAACTATCGATGCACACCAAGCTATCGTTGAACACTCAGAGTCACTTGCCTGTGCTTTTTGAGTGCTTAGACTAAAAGTGTATCTCATATCTGGCCTGGTTGAAGATAGCTTGTCTCATGATTCACCTGTCTACCTCTCCAGCCCTGGGATGCACCACCACTATCTGGAGTTTTACATCAGAGTTGGGGATTGAATTCAGGTCTTCAATGTTTTTATTTGGCAAGCTCTTTACTGACAGAGCTATCTGGCTCCCCAGCCTATATCTTATTGTAAAATTGAAAATAAAATAAAGCCTCAACTTTTTATTCTCAGATGTGATCTCATTGTACCCTGGCTTGTCTGGAAATGACTATTGTAGAGCAGGCTACGTGCCTGCCTGAATGCTGAGACTTTAATTCTGAGTGTTAGGATTGAAGGTGTGTGCCCCCATCACTAGTTCAAGAGAAAAAATTTTAAAGGTATTTATTTTGTGTGTATTGCTGGCATACATGTACAACACACTAGCGCCTGGTGTTCATGAAGATCAGGAAAGGGCAAAGGGGTTAGTGATATGTGACAACCTAGACCCTGTGTTCATCTGACTATTACACTTTGTATTTAAGAAAGGAAGTGTAATTTGTCTAACTTTTCATATCTTGAGATTCTTTCGGCTGTTTGGAGCTGTTGTGGTATTTTGTGAGTTTTAGAACTTTTGTTGTTTTTGTGTTTGACTTCATTGAGGGATTTCATTGAGTGTGTTTTCATTCTATATTTATTATTTTCAGTGTCCAAGTATTCTATCTCCTTAGGATAAACATCTTAACCCAAGTATATTATTCATTTTGTTACTTTTAAAATTTGTATTTTTTCTTGCTTTCTTTTTTCTGTATGTTTTGCTGTGCTGAAGACTGAACCCAGGGCACATGGAAGGCAAGCTTACCACCCACCATTGACTACTTTATTGTAGCTCTTTTCTTTCTTTCTTCTTTCCTTTTTTTTTAATTTTTTTGTGTGTTTATACGGGTGTTTACCTTTGTGTGTGTATATGTGTGATACTTATGGAGGCCAGCAGAGGGTGACACATCCCTTGAGACTGGAGTCATAAAGATGTTTGTGACACTCCATGTGGGTGCTGGGAATTAAACTCTGATCCTCTAGAAGAGTATCTAGTGCTTTTAATGACTGAGCTGCTGCTCTGACACCTTTTACATTTAAGCATATGTATATGTGTATGTGAATCAGTGTGTTCATGTGAATATAGTACCTAAGAAACAAGCTTCAGATCTCAAGCTGTCGTGAGGTAAGGTCCTCTGTGAAAGCAGCACATTCTCCTACAGGCGGAGCCGTCTCTGCAGCCTACTCCATGATCTCTTTGTTGGCTACATTACTGCAATAAACACCCGTGCAACTTAGTTTCCGTTGACTTTTGAATCCATACTCAATATTTATTTTACAGGCGGTTTTAAAAACATTTTGGATTATTTTGTAGTATATGTCTAACAGGGTTCTTGTGTTAAAGATGGTAACTATTTGACATTGTGAACCATTCATTTCCTAATTACCCCGTTACTGTGGCTTAGCAGATCACTGTGTGCTGTATCTTACACTCCTCTAGTTCCCTGGATTTTTGTGTGTTTGGTTTTTCCAGACATGGTTTCTTTGTATAGCCCTGGCTGTCCTAGGACTTATTCTATAGACCAGGCTGTCCTCAAACTCAGAGATCCTCCTACCTCTGCCTCCTGAGTGCTGGGATTAAAGGCATGCACCCCTTGTTTTTTGTTATTTTGTTTTGTTTGTTTTATGGTTTTTTGTTATTTGTTGGTTGCTTTGCTTGGTTGTTTTGTTCAGGCTGGTCTCAAACTATAAAACACAGCTGGGCCTTGAACTTTTGTTTATCTGCTTCAGTGAGTGCTGTGTCTGCAGGAGTGAGACACTGTGCCTAGGGGCTCTGTCACTGTTTCATTTTTTTGAAGGTCTGTAGTGAACTAGCTTATTTCATTTCTCACTTTTGTTTTACTGAGACCAAGTCTTGCAGATCTATTTACGACTTCAAATGATCTTCCTGCCTTGGCCTGGGAGACATACGGTTTCAGACATTTGCTCCTATATCTAGCAGATCTAGACATTTCTAAGATCTTTTCTCCTTCCCTTTCTTTTGTCCTTCCTTCTTTTTCTTTGTGTTATTGGTTTTTGAAATGATTTCACTGTGTAGGTAAAACTGGCCCGGATTGCAAAATCTTTCTCTTTCAGCTTTCATTGCTGGGATAACAGGGGTACACCATCATACCTTGATTTAAGTGTATTTTTTATTCCCATTTTTGGCTAGGGCTGAGGTATGCATAGCAAAGGCCACCACAAGCTGACTGGGGTGTAATGTTGGTATGATCCTAACAGTTTTCTTTACCCTTCAGGGCTAGGGTCTGCTGTGTCCACGGAATGAGCTGTTTAATGCAGCCAAATATTGAGAGCTTGCTGATTGTTTTGGGTCTCCAGCTGACAGCTGGTGGTTCCCAGAACCCATCATTTCTCCAACTTCCTGACTGCAGCTGAATCCTGTGAACATTCGGCCAAGGGGTACTGGAGGACTATCCTGATCTTTAGGCTGAGATGAAGAGGAAGATGAGGAGGAAGAGCTAGAAGAGGGGACCACTGATGTGACGTAGTTTCTGTCCAAGATCCAGCAAGACTCTCACAACCAACTCAGGGACTCAAGGTACTGCTGTTAAGAGGAATGTAGGGATCCTGGCCACATCAGACATAGGATTGACCTTCTTTCTTTGGCCTTTAGATATCGGAGGGCTCTGCCAAACACTTTAGTCTTCATATCTTGTTGCTCAGTGTGTTTCCCCCTGTATGAGGGGATGGGATGAGATAGTGCACTACTGTCTTGGGCTGTGGCTGGGTTCCTGCAGACTGTACATGACCCTTCTTTCTAGTTCATAGAGTGAGCGACCACTTTGTTTACTCTCTTCCTCTGCTTGCTTCCCTCTGGAAAAGCTGGAGGAGTGTGGGTTCTGCTGTATGACTGAAGAAGCAGTAGAGCCTGGCCCCATCATTTCATGCCTTTTACCTACCTGTCATCTCAGCACTGTGTCCCAACCTTGAAGTCCCAGAGAACTTGCCTAGGAAGACAGCAGATTTTTTTTTAACCTCAATTGTTTGTCTTCATGGGAGGGGGGGATCCTTTGAAATGACAGATGATGACAGTGCTATTAGCGCTCTGACCCAGTTTCCACTTCCCAAGAACCTTCTGGCCAAAGTGATTCAGATTGCAGCATCCTCCTCCACAGCTAAGGTGAGTTGGCTCTCCTGAAGGTGTGAGCTTGAGCAGAGCAGCCCTTGTGTTTGTGCCTGTCTCTCCCAAGGCTAAGCAAGACAGGAGCTTTGGGGATGGGGCAGGGCTGAGGGTATCTGTCTTAGCTCCTACCTAGGCCACCTAGAAGGATATAGGTTCCTTGCTGGATAGAAAGGGTAAGGAAGCAGGGCCACAGGAGAAGTGAAAACAGCCATACAGTGTAGGTGGGCACTGCTGATTAGAAAATCCAGACCTGGAACTAGATGGTAGGTTAGGAGTATGAAAGAATAGAAATGAGTGCCTGATTCCTAGCCTGTAAGTGACATCACTGGTGCTATAGCAGCTATAACTGGTGTTATAGGAGGACAGATAAAGAGGTATAAAGCCTTTATGCTGTCAGTTCATGCCTAGGATTTGACTCCTGTCTACAGCTTCAGCCCCAGACTTTGCTGAAAGTGCTAATCGGATGAGGGTTAGGAAGACAGGTAGTGTGGCACTGTATGAACCCTATCTTCTATACAGAAATTGAGAAGCAAGTTCAGAACTTGGGTCACACAGGGTCATTGAATGAAGGACATAAAGCAGAGGGACAAGAAGGAAGTCATAGTACATACAGAACCATGTCTGGTTGTGCCGAGTCTGGTCTGGCTGTCTGGTGCTGTAGATCATGGTTAAGTCCATCTCTGGGTTCCTTGAAGTGCTGAGATCACCCAGCAGTCTCTCTGCATTCCATGCCTTTTGTAACTTCCTACTTATCTTCCATGTAGAACCTCACGCAGTTCCATACTGTGGGCACCAAGACCAAGCTGGCTACACTCACTCTGCCCTGGCCCTGTCCCATGACCTTTGTCACCAAAGGGCGCAGCAAAGCTGAGGCTGAGAATAAGGCAGCAGCCTTGCCTTGCAAGAAACTGAAGGTAAATCCCTTTGTCTATGACGGATTGGTCTACTGTTCTAAGTAGTAAAACTCACCAGGTCTTGGACTGTTTGTACTCAGGTAGGAAAGGAGCTGGTGGCCCATCTCTTGTTCATATTTGTCAACTCTGTTCCGATGTCTGCTTTCCCAGTCTCTGCACAGTGACCATGCCTGGGAGCTTAGCCTTAACATTTGGTCAGATCCTAGGTGCCCAGAGAGATCCTGTTCACCATGCCAAGAAGATAACCTGATGTGTAACTAGAATGAAAACTGAGGAAGAGACAATAAGGTGATGGCAGTGTGTCCTTCATCTGGAAAGCTGTGCATCACTCCACCCCTTTTTTACAACATTTTTATTGTGTACACCGTGGCATACATGTGGAGGTCAGAGGAAATATGCAGGAGCAAGGTCTCTTCTTTTACCATATAGATCACAGTGATCAAACTGAGGCCATCAGACTGGGTCACAAACATGCCCTCCTCAAGACAGGATCTAGTGTATGCCAGGCTAACATGGTACTTTTTACACAGTCAAGGATAACCTTGCATTCTGGTATTTCTACATCCACCTCCCAGGTGCCTATGTCACCTTGCAGTGCTGGGGACCAAACCCACATGCTAGGCAGCTGACTGACTAACAAATTTATCTAGAACCCCAGCCTGCCCTCTACCCGCTTCCTTTTGCAACAGGGCCATACTACAGCTCAGCTTGGCCTGATACCTGCTTATGTAGCTCAGGTTGGCTTCCAACTCACAGTCTTGTCTCAGCCTCCCAAATAGTCCAATTATCAGTGAATATCAGTAAGCCCACCAAACTTTTTTTCTGCCGAGTATTGGGGATTGAATACATGGTATCCTCATGCTTGGTGGCCACTATACCACTGTGCTCTATCTAACGGTTCCCTGGAAGGAACTTTGGCATTGGCTAATGCCACAGCTTTGGAACTAACATTGTGCCTGATTAACAAGATAAGTGAGTTCATCTGATGAATGATGATGAAGGTTCAGTTTCGGTTTGCAGAATGTGAAGTGAGCCTGCTTTACTGAATGGTCTGGTGTATCTTTGTGAGTTTGATTTGGGGACCCATGTCTTATATCCCTCTGATGGTGAAAGGTACAGCTGTCACGTTGGAGAATATGAGAAGTTCATGACTTGGTGTTACTTTATACTATTATCCTAATACTTGGGAGGCAAGGCAGGAAGATCATCATAAGACTGAGGCTGGCCTGGACTACATAACAAAGCTGTATTAAAAAAAAATAGAAACAAAAAACTGGCGGGGTGGTGGCAGCAGTGGTGCGTGTCTTCAATCTCAGCACTCAGAGTTAATCCTAGCACTTGGGAGGCAGAGACAGGTGGATCTTTTGAGTTCCAGGCTATTCTAGTCTTCAGAATGAGTTTCTAGGACAACTAGGGCTACACACAGAAACTCTGCCTTTAGGTGGAAAAAAAAGGCAAGAACAAAAGACAAAACAAATTCAGAAATAAAAAGAGTTGCAAACAAGAGGTGAAGTGAGAAAATAGATGTGCTGAGTTGGGTCTCCCTGCAGCATGTTTAGGAATCCACCATTTCAGTTCATGTGCACACGTCCCACTCACAGCATGGGAGAAGTGGTCTAGAGAGGAGCATAGTGCTGGGCAGCTGGGTGACAAGCTGACACATGCAGACAGCAAAGGGGTAGCATTAGGGCCTTTGGTGGTCTAAGCACTGGGTCTTTAGTTATAGCAGAGGTAGAGGAAGTGGGAAGACGTCTTTCAGATGGAAGCATGGACTAGGCAGTGACACAAAGGTAAGAAAACTGATGGGCTCACATTTGCTTAAAGGTCATATTTCATCTCACAAGATGATTTTAAGCATGTAGTGAAGCAAACAAGCATTTTGCTTTAAAGGAGCTATTTTATCATGTTCAGACATTTACAGGACATTCCATGCGCTTCTGTATGATGAGGTCACAGATGGCACTGTTCAGAAAGTTACCAGCAGGACCAGCTAGCAGGATTTGGGTGGAGAAGCCGTGGTGAGTCTACACAGGGAGAGTTTGTGGAGTAGGGTCTTCAAGGGCCTGCCTCACTGCCTCAGGTGTGTGTTGGGAGTTTGTGGGGATGAGATTGGGCTGTGAACACACCAAGAGGCTGTTCTTGAGCCACACTGCCTGGGCAACTTTTAGTTGTTAAAAAAAAATTTTTTTTAACTTAAGATAGCCCATGCTAGCCTGGAATTTGTGAAAGCCTCTTCGTTTTGTTTTGTTTTGTTTTGTTGGGGTTCTTTTTTTGAGACAGGGTTTCTCTGTATAGCTCTGGCTGTCCTGGAGCTCACTCTGAAGACCAGGCTGACCTCGAACTCAGAAATCTGCCTGCCTCTGCTTCCCAAGTGCTGGGATTAAAGGCGTGCGCCACCACTGCCCAGCTTGAGAAAGCCTCTAACTTTTACCTCCTGAGAGCTGAGATTTTAGGCAGCAGTACCATGCCTGACTAAAGTTTAGTTCCTAAATTAATTTTAACTAGTTGGCTTTTTAATAACTTTGTGGAGATTGACACTATCTTAGTATCTCCTCAATTATTCTTTATTCACTCAATCCAAAATCTAGAAGACAGATTGCTTACCACATCCCTCATGTTCTGAGCCCATCTGGTCTAGGAACATAGACTGAGCTATAGCATGTCCTTCTACAGAGCCTGGGCCTTGTGGACAGGAACAATAAGCCACTTACCCATGTACAACCATGGCCTCCTTGCGTGAGTTGGGTGAGATCCATTGCCGGCCATGTACCATCCAGGTGCCTGAGCCCATCCTTCACAAGATAGAGGCCTTCCTGAGTCATGTAAGCATCCTGTCCTCCATCCCACTGTCTCCCTCTCCAGACTGAAGTCTGTTTCTGCCCACAACA
>NW_021604663.1:4555881-4601017 GCF_004785775.1 Grammomys surdaster | reverse complement strand
AGCTGCTAGGCAGCTCATATTGCTGAAGAAATGTGGCAAAGTCAGTAAAATGTAGCAGGTAAGTCAGATATAAATCAATTTTTTTCTAGACAGAATTTCTAGGAATGCTATCTTATTCATGCATTATTTTGTAGCTGTAAAGTTAATATAGGCAGATAATTGCTCACTTCTGTAGTCTAATGCCTAAGGAGCACTTAAATAGGGCCTCAGACATTCGCTTCTGCCAGGGTTTGAAGCAGGGCCCTACACTGTTGCTGACGACGTCTTGGGAGTTCACTGTGCAGTCTGGCTACTTTGAACTTGTGGCAACTCTCCTGCCTCATCCTCCAAAGTACTGGGATTTCATACATAAGCCACTGTACTCAGCCCTGTGTCCAGTTTTATTCACATATAAGTTACTTATTAAATATTTAATAAGCCATTCTCATTGGAGCAATATGTAATCATGCAGAGAATAACTGATACTTCATTCTATTGGTGAGCCTCACATTTCAGGTCTTTAGTTTGCAGTTATAAAAAGACGTATTTTTTTCTGGTTAAAATAAAATGGCTAGCATTTTGATAAAAACTAAAAATTTTACAACAAAGATGATGGTTTAAGTCTCTAGTTTTAATTGAAAGTGGACTTTATTGGACTTTATTAAGTATTTGTAGATTCGAGTGTATTACTACATATGATCTGCTTCTGTCCCGCGCAACCTCCCGCCAGCAGGAAAGACGCGGCACACTCAGGATCCTTCTGCAGTATAAGCTTTAATGCATCTTGAGAGGGAGAGCATAAGCTTCACAAACGAGGAGGGACCCCAAGGGCCTAAAACCCTTCCCTTATATAGAGAGCTAAGCTCGCCTGGGACGTGGCAGTCTCTGATGGGCTCCTGTTGCCTCAGGCCACATGACGTGTTCCAACTGTCAGATTAATCAAGGCGGGAAAACCTTCCAGCGCATGCGCACAGACTTGTTAATGGCAATGATGTGATAAGGATAGCTTCCCACATCTGCCCCCTTTTTTATTTAAAAGTGATCCTAAGAAGAGGCCATAGAAAAGTGAAAGAGTTCAGGCCGGGCAGACACAAACCAATCAAAAGGAGAGAGGTCTAGATTTTCTCCTCCTCAATAAGTGAGGCAGGCCCGTGTCTCTACACTCACTTCGGGGTGCAATGGGAACTCGAGCCCTCCCGAGCTTAACGAGTGTGAGAACAACCATATCACAGTCCTCAAGGTGCAATGGGAACCCGAGCCCTTCTTGAGTCTGGATTTGGTTCCTGGGACAGATAGAGAGAAAGAATTAGGGAAGCCAAAATGCCCAACTCTTGTGCAATGGAGAAAAACTCCCAGAGGTGCCAGGGCCATTTGGCAGGGGGAGGAGATGGTATTACAGATTATGGCCTTGTCTTAACAGGTCTTTGGGGCGGTTGTTAATCATGGCTATCCAGTCCCTTAGTCCAGTGCTACAAGTGCCTGGGCAATCACCACCTTATCCTGTTGTCACTGTGACCTGAGCTTGCAAAGGAGCCACAACACGAGCGCCAGCCCACAGCAGAGCAAGGCTCCGAAAAGACCCACCCCCAACCATTCTTTAAAATAAGAAAATATTGAAGAGATCCATGTAGACAGTCCTTCGGTCAGGGACAAATCAAGTCTGGTAGAATTCACTTCTATAATCGCAAAGCGTAACTTCCGAAGCGTCTCTTCAAACTCTACAGTCCAATTCTGTAATAAAAACTGAGATAAAGTTTTAGAAAAATTTGCTGCTCTAGTATAATTTTCATATTGAATAGAGGTAACACAAAGTCCCGCCATTTTTTGTTCGCAGCCCAATTGGGCTAATTGCCACAACATGTCAATCTGTTCCTGAACGAGGTCAATGCGTTGATTCACTAGCATTAATCTTCCCAGGATTTGTGAGTTGGCAGAGACCTGTTCATCTAGTGCTGACGTGACCGAGGCAGACAGATGATTAATAGTGTCTACTGTCTGTACTGAAGAGGAAAGGGCCAAAGCAGAGGTGGTAACTGCGCCAGCCACAGCTGTTGTGGCAATGATGGCAACTATAATGGCAGAGATACCAAAATCTCTCTTCACTCTAAAAGTGCTTGAACTATTAGGTGCCTCAACCGGCACAGATACAAATCTAGGTAGCCAAATTACCAAAGCAAAAGGAAAGGCAGTAGCATTCCAACAAAGTCTATAAAAACAAATTTTAGGAATACATCGTAGGGTATCTTTCCAAATAGTACTATTATTACTAACAAGCCAGATAAAAGGGGGCCAAACACATACTGGTGTGGGTTTAAAGGCCAACTCCCTAAAAGGAGAATAAGAAATGACTGAGGTCATCCAGGAAACACTTCTTGACCCTGCCCGTCCTTTCCAATCGTATTTTAACTGTCCTTTGGCAGCCTTGCCTCCATTAATCATAACCATGGAAGATAAATCTGTGCAGCTTCTGTTAATGCCACAAAGAAGCCATTGATCAAAGGGATTAGCAACCATGCTGTGGACTGGTTATAAATTTGGATATACTGACTGGTTTTATTAGGGGAGGGAATGATCATAAAACATAGGCTCCCTTTCAAAACATAACTATTGTTAGTTTCCACAGCGTTTTATTGGTCGCAAAAAAGCATGGAAACACCTGAGCATTATGCATCACTGGCATAGGAATAGGGAATGTATTCATTATGGCCCATCTCTGAACCCCCAAAATACTAGGAACCCAGAGATGGAGGATCCACAGCATCACTGGGTTGTTGGTCGCTGGCAGCATCTTGGTCCGGTTCTCCGACCTTCCTTGTTAATCTCTCTGGGATCCAAAATGGGCTTTCTTCATTCTGTGGGAAAACACAAACAGCTCCCCTGGATCTTATCAAAATAGGATCCGGTCCTTTCCATTTATTAGCCAGAACATCTTTCCATTTCACTAGATCCTTTGGTCGATCAGGTTCTGCGAAGTGGCGGTCAGCCGCTGTGCGACCATGATCATCTAAATTTAAAAAATTGAGAGTAAAGAGTGCCATAGATATGGCTACTCTGGGAACTGGGGGAAGAATGTCTTTCATTCCCCCTTTCTGTTTTAATAGATAAGTCTTCAAAGTACGATGTGCACGTTCGACAATGCCTTGTCCTTGTGGATTATAAGGTAGACCTGTCAGATGAGTAACCCCCATCTGCCTGCAAAACTGGGAAAACTTTTTGGACACATAAGCTGGTCCATTATCCGTTTTTAGAATCTTAGGTTGGCCCCAAGCACTCCATGCCTCAAGACAGTGTTGAATTACATGGGAAGCTTTTTCCCCCCGTCAATGGTGTAGCTGACAGAACTCCAGAACAGGTATCAATGGAGACATGTAGATATTGTGACTTCCCAAAAGAAGGTATGTGAGTCACATCCATTTGCCAAATTTGTAACGGCTGTATGCCCCTGGGATTAATTCCCACATGAGGGACTGATAAGAATTCACAGCAATTCTGGCATTGCACAACAATATCTCTTGCCTCTTTTCTGGTGATAGAAAAACGGCGTCGTAGAGTCTCTGCTGTTACATGAAAAGTATTATGAAAATTCTTTGCCAGATCTAAGGGGGACAATAGGACCATAGCCATCACCCTTGTGGCCCTGTCTGCCAGCTCGTTGCCTCTGCTCATAGGTCCGGGGAGTCCAGAATGAGCCCGAATATGTGTAATAAACACTGGGGCTCTCCTTTGTAACAAAGCTTGTTGAATTTTCAAAAAGATGTCATGTACAGGGCTAGAAGATTTAATAACCCCCGCTACTTCTAGGAGATTCACTGCATTCACCACATAAGCAGAGTCAGAAACAATGTTAAGGGGACCTGGAAAAATCTCAAGAACCTCTAATACGACCATGCATTCAACCACTTGAGGAGATGTTATAGCATAATGTTTGGATACCACCTTGTCATCCACCACGTATGCCCCTATGCCAGTGGCAGATCCGTCAGTATAGACGACAAGCCCTCCTTTGATGGGGCCTGTAGAAGTAACTCTAGGAAATACAAGGGACTGTCTCGATGCAAATTGTAATATGGGATGTTTAGGATAATGATTATCAATTTTTCCTAGAAAGGTAGACACTAATATTGCCCAATCATCAGAAGAAGCGGCTAAAATTTGTATTTGGGCAGCTGTATAAGGCACAAAAAGTGTGGCTGGCTCAATTCCAAAATGAGTAATGGCTGCCTTAACACCCCTACATGCAAGTTGTGCAACCGCCCCTGGATACCAATCAATTCTTTTGTTTGGGGATATATTAGGGTGAATCCATAATAGGGGTCCCTGTTGCCACAAAACAGCCGTCGGTAGACTCGCTGTTTTTAAAATACATAGAGCAAAAGGTAAAGAGGGATCAATACGCTGAAGTTGTGCATCCTGTAATGCATCTTCGACTAATTGCAAAGCCTGACGGGCTGCAGGGGTAAAACTTCTGGGCGAAGAAATATGTGGGTCCCCTTCAAGAATGGCGAACAGAGGCTTAAGTTCTACTGTGGGGATCTTTAAAAATGGCCTGATCCAATTTATATCTCCCAGCAGTTTTTGGAAATCATTAAGGGTGCGGAGGCAATCTCTGCGGATCTCAACCTTTTGAGGACGTATACAAGTGGGAAAGATAGATGTTCCTAGAAATTCTCCCGTACTAAACAGTTGCACCTTTTCTGTAGCTATTTGTAAACCCCATCGCCCTAACAGGTATGATAACTGTGGATAAACCCTCTTCAGAGTCTGAACCTCTTTATGAGCAATCAAAATATCATCCATATAATGAAGAATAAGAATGGCAGGAAATTGTTGTTGTAAAGGCTCTAAAGCAGCTTGCACAAAAGTCTGGCAGATGGTGGGGCTATTAGCCATGCCCTGAGGCAAAACCTTCCATTGAAACCGTTTATCTGGGCCAGCATGATTAATAGCAGGCAGTGTAAAGGCAAACCGAGGTCTATCTTGAACACACAGTGGAATGGAAAAAAAGCAGTCTTTAATGTCCACTATGAGAAGAGACCAGTCTTTTGGAAGAGCAGAAAGGACGGGGAGCCCTCTCTGCACTTGGCCCAGCAAATTCATCTGTTCATTAATTGCCCGGAGGTCGTGTAACAACCGCCATTTCCCAGATTTCTTCTTGATTGCAAAAATGGGTGTATTCCAAGGCGAAGTAGAAACTTCAATATGGCCAAGGGTCATCTGTTCTTTTATTAATTCTGTGATGGCCTCTAATTTTTCAGAGGATAGTGGCCATTGAGGAACCCACACCGGATCCTCTGTTTTCCAAGGTATGGGCAGGAATCCCTCAACGGCCCCTAGGAAAAACCCAGACCTTTTCTATCTTGTTTGTTGGAGGGTGAAATAAGTTTGACCCTTCCTTGCCTAAACTTGCCCAAACCACTTCCTTGTTCGTATCCCATTCTCGTCATCATTGCTTTAGCCTGTGAGGAATACGAGGTGATATGGGATGACTCTATAGGATATTCATTGGACAGGGTGAAGCCCATACCTTGTAAAATATCTCTTCCCCAAAGATTAACAGGAAGAGGGAGCACATAAGGAATAAATCTTCCTTTCCTACCATCAGGTGCCTCCCAATACAAAGCAGTAGAACTGATGGTAGGACTAGATTGATACCCTAGCCCCTGTAGGGAATGGGAGGACTCAGTAACAGGCCATGTTTTGGGCCACCATTGTGTGGATATAATACTTTTGTCCGCTCCGGTATCCATAATTCCCTCAAAGCTTTTTCCCTGTACCTTTAGGATTAATTTGGGTCTTTCATTTAATGATATCATCAGATAAGCAGAATCATTTCCTGAGGAGCCAATCTGTCTTGTGTCTGTTTCTGTCTCATCTTCCATACCTGGCATAAGCAATAATTGGGCAATACGATCACCCTTGCTGATGGAGAACACTCCTTTTGGGCTAGAGGCCAAGACTTGCAATTCAGTAGAATGTTGAGTGTCTACTATGCCTGGCAAGACTATCAAGCCCTTTAGTGTAAGTGACGCTCGGCCCAATATAAGTCCCAGGGCCCCAGGGGTTAACATTACAGGTTCAACTGGGACTGGCTGGACTCCCATCTGAGGGATTAATAGGAAATCGGAGGCGGTGCGCAGGTCCAATCGGCACGGTCGCCCTGGGAGGACTCTGATCGTTCTCTCTCCTGAACTTCCTGGGTTTTGGTCCAACGGATCCCATATCTTTGAGGGCCCTGGGTCCGAGGGCCCGCCACTCCGTTTTTTTTGTCATCTAAAGGAGGGAGAAGCCGGCCCTTCATGTCTCTAATGGAACGGCATGAACTGGCCTTATGGTATCCTTTGCCACATCTGTCACAGAGCGAGGGAACACCTGGTTTCCTGTTAGCCGTGGGGCAATCTCTCTTAAAATGACCAGGCTTGCCACACCTATAACAGACCTTAAGATTAGTTTTATCAACTGGGCGTCTCTGTGACTGGAGAATGGCTGCCGCCAATCCGGCGTTAGTAAGTGGTCCACCAAGCTCTCGACAAACCCGCAGCCAGTCTTGTAACCCCTTATGTTTTCGTGGGGCAATGGCTGCACGACATTCTTGTGTGGCTTGCTCAAAGATTAATTGTTGAATCAGAGGCTCCATCGGACTAGTATCTCCAAAAATACGCCCCGCAGCCTCTGTCATTCTAGCCACATAGTCTGAGAAAGATTCTTGAGGCCCCTGAACTATCCTGGTAAGTTGTGTGTTGCCCTCTCCTTTCTTGGAGAGTGCCTTCCATGCCTTAATGGCTGTAGCTGCAACCTGAGCGTAGGCTCCCCAGTGGTAATGGGTTTGGTCGGCAGCATAGGCTCCCTGACCTGTCAACAAGTCCATTGTCCATTCCCTCGGTTCAGGAGTGAGAGCGACAGCGTTGGCGCGAGCCTGTATTTGTGCGGCTTCGTACCATAACGCCTTCCATTCCATGTATTGACCCATGCTGGGAAGGGCTGCTTGAACAATCACTTGCCAATCTGCGGGAGTTAAGGCATTGCTGGCAAGTCTATCTAATTGTACCAAAGTAAAATTGGCATTGGGCCCATATTTACGAACTGATTCGGCCAATTCTTTTAGTTGAGTAAAGTCTACAGGAGCGTACACTCGCCCTCCATTTTCTGTTTCAAAAACAGGGAAAGCTGTCCTGAGCTTCTTCCTGACTTTCTCTGAGAGCAGGGAATATCCCGAGTGAGGAGCGTATGGGGGAGGAGGAATTGAGGGGGCCGAGGGAACCGTTTTCTTAGGGGGCTTCCTCAGAGGCTTTCTGATTCTACGCTCATCAGGATGGTATCTCTCTGCCTCGTACTCTGCTGCTTCCTCGTCTAACTCCGCCTCCTCTGTAGAATCTAATGACTCCTCACTGGAGTCCCCAGAGGAACTCTCTGCACTGTCGATAGTCAGTGCCTCTAGGTTGGGGTAAAGCGAGCTTTTCCCGTTAGGGAGTATCTCTCCTTTTTTAGGAGCGTTCTTTTCTTCAGCTGAAGGGTGTTCCTTTTCCTTTTGTTTCGGTACCTTTTTCCTACGCGCGCCCATCCTCTCACTGCGTTCGGTTTCTGACATGCTATCCTGAACATCTTCTAGCGTAGCCTGTCCTTTCCTTATGGCTATCTTACAGTTTTCATCTTGTAGGCAGTTCTTAATAAGTTTCCAGATCGCAACTGTGCCGTTACTCAAATCGTTGTCATCGCGGTGCCTTTCTAAGTCCTTTCCCAGTTTATTCCAAGAGGGGAGAGCCAAAGACCCAGAGACGGCAAACCAGGGGGCAACGCGATCCACCTCTTTTATGAAGTTCCTCAAAGTCCTGTTAGCAATTTTAATATCCCGCTGTTTGAGTACGGCCTCCAAAGTAGTGATTATTGACTGTGATGAACCCATGACGGCCGCGGCTTATCTACGTCCGCCTTAGTACCGTCTCAAAAGTGAAAGTAACAGCGGCCCAGCCCGCGGCTTATCTACGTCCGACTAACGGCCGGGAGTCAAGAGGAACTTTGTCCCACCTTTATCTACAGGAGGGAGAAAGAGACAAGACCAGTGTCACTGGCTATTTACTTCAGACTACTTTGCTACTAACAATGGCCACCGCGAAGACAGGGCAAAACAAGCACCATGAAAATGACAGCCAAGCACAACCCGAATATTTCAGGAATAGACATACCTCTCCGAACTCACCCCTGCAGTTCTGAATCCTCCTCTATCGAGGGGTCCTCCAAGGTGCTGACGATGGCAAGGTCAAGTGTCCCGGGTTTCTCGCACCAGTTGTCCCGCGCAACCTCCCGCCAGCAGGAAAGACGCGGCACACTCAGGATCCTTCTGCAGTATAAGCTTTAATGCATCTTGAGAGGGAGAGCATAAGCTTCACAAACGAGGAGGGACCCCAAGGGCCTAAAACCCTTCCCTTATATAGAGAGCTAAGCTCGCCTGGGACGTGGCAGTCTCTGATGGGCTCCTGTTGCCTCAGGCCACATGACGTGTTCCAACTGTCAGATTAATCAAGGCGGGAAAACCTTCCAGCGCATGCGCACAGACTTGTTAATGGCAATGATGTGATAAGGATAGCTTCCCACATGCTTCTTTTGTTTGTTTGATTTTGTTTTGAGACTGGATTTCTTGTAGCCTAGGGTGGCCTCAAACTGTAACACAGGCTAACCTTTTACTCCTTATCTTCCTGCCTTTGCCTCCCAAGTGCTTGGATTACAGGCCTGTACCTTTCACTACCACACCTGGCTTGTCTGCTTTTTTAGAGTCTAATGATTTCTATTAACTTCGTGTATGGCTCCTATAGTAAGCTTTATTCCACGTCTCTTTGTGAAGCCTTTTTGTGGAGCTTCGAGGTAAATGGTGACACTAGTCCACAGAGCTGGAATCACACTCAGGGTGGATGTAAAGATCTCTGAGGCCCACAGAACACAGTATGTATTCAAACAGCAGGAAAGATTTTGTAATTAAGTAGGAGGCAAACTTAAAACCGCCAAAGCATTTTGTCACCCCCAAACACAGACATCTTAAGATTGCCAAGGTAAATGGAACATATGGAAGATGGCTGTTTCTGAGTCAATGACCTAAGCCACGGTCACCTGTTTCATAGGCCTATGTTGACTGCTTCCTCTCCTGGTCACAGGATGGCAGCAGCAGTCACAGATACTGTATCTTCTGCAAGCAGAGTTAGCCAATCTCAGGTTGGATTCATACTTCTCCCATTATAGGCTTAAACATTAAGGTCCCCAAGTAGCACTGCACGGCTCTACATCGAGTTTACCTCAGGTTACTGCAGAGCTCTTTAATGAGAGAGGGGGATCGAAGTGGACATTTCTAGTTTCTTTGGCGACTCAGTTGTGTCATATGATGCTTTTCTGGAAGCTGTCTTATGAGAGGATGTTTTTGCTCAAGCAGACATGTGGGAGAATGGTTTGCTGGGAACAGACACGTGTTTTTTCTGGAAGCTACCTGGAAAAAGGGCATGTGATGTTTTGCTAGAGTGGACGCTTGACAGAACACATGATGTTTGAGAAGGGTATAAATACAACGCAACAGACAGTGGACCATGCTGTGTGGCATTGGTTTGCCTTGCCTTCTTTGGCTGACCATCATTTGTTGTGACTTTGTAGAAAGAAACGCACCACAGAACTTGTGGTGGTGTTCCAGGGGCTGCGTGCTGCTTCGGCAGACTTGGGCCAATTGGAAGAGCCTCAAGGTTCATTCTAGATTGAACTGCCGTTGCTGATTTGGTGTTAGCAAATGGATGGAGCTTGTGAACTGAACTGCTGCTGTCCTGACACTGAAGATTGGAATTCCCCCAAAGAACTACTTCTAAGCAGCTCCACATCTTCTTTTTCCCTATTAACCTTTCCTTTCCACTACCTCTGCTGGGTGGGGGGCCAGAGGGAGGTTAATCGGTTAAGTACCCTTATTAAGGTAACAGGGTCTCACTGTATGTCTCTGGCTATCCAGGAACTCACTACGTAGACCAGGCTAGCCTCAAACTCACAGAGCTCCACCTGTCTCTACCTCTCAGGTGCTGGGATTAAAACTACGAGTCATTACACCAAGTTAACTGTATATTATATAACTGGCTACACATTGTATCCTGGACTCATAGTCAAAGGAGTAAACTAATGAGTGGTGTAGGAGGGAGCGAAAGAGAAAGGATGAGTAAAAATAGAAATTAAAATGTTTCCCCCTCTCCTTATTGTAAACTGAGGTAAACTTGATGTGAGGAGGTGCAGAGAGGTCTAGCCCTTGGAAACATTTGTGCTTTCTATTTGGTACTTAATAGTTTTGTTTGATTGGGATATAAAGTTGCATAGTCATGCCTTATATTACCTTTTAATTATTAGCCTCGTTCCTCAGTTTCCCATGGCTTAACAAAAACAAAAGCAAAATCACCTGTGGGAGGCTGTTACACATACTCTAGACCATGTAAAAGTCGTGAGTCAGGAAATGAAATCTTTATTCGTGGACTTCAATAAAAAAAGGCATGCCCCCAACTATCACCAACAACAAAAATCAGAGTTGGGCATAATGGCACAGGCTTGTAAATCTCAGCATCCCAACTCTCAGGAGGCTGAATAAGAAGAGTTGTCACAAGTTCAAGTCCACTTGGACTACAAAGGGAGACCCTATCTTAAAGAAAACCCAACCCAACCCAACCCAACCAAGATAAACAAAAACATGCCACATAAAAATCGAGAATCAGACAGCAATGCCCCCCCTCTTCCTATGCACAGACTGAAGTGTGCAGACTGGAGGGAAGGAGCAGTGCGCACACGTTTACCTAAGCACCAAATCACACATGAAGGAGCAGTGTGCACATGTTTACCTAAGCACCAAATCACACATGAAGGAGCAGTGTGCACGTTTACCTAGGAAAGGAGCAGTGTGCACACGTTTACCTAAGCACCATGTCAGATATGAAGTGCAGCCCAGACCTTGAGATCTTGTCCTTTTATTTTAAAAAAATCATGCTTTATATGTATGAGTATTTTGCCTGAATGTAGGCCTGTGTATCACGTGTATACCTGGTGCCTGGGGAAGTCAGAAAAATGCATTGGACCCCCTGGAACTGGAGTCACAGATGTTTGCGAGCTACACTGTGGGTGCTGGGAAGTGAACCCAGGGCTGTTGTAAGAATATGTGCTCTTAACTGCTGAGCCATCTCTCTAGCCCCATTTGCTCCTCTGAAATTGTGTTTTTAGTCTGGGAGTGAGACTGAGGATTGGACTCAGCTCATAGCGTGCTTGTTGTGCTTTGAATGAGAATGTCCACTACAGCCACTGACATTTGAACAGTTGGTCACTGTTTGGGTGAGTTTAGAAGGCATGGCCTTGCTGGAAGAGGTATGTCGCTGGGGCTAGACTTTGAGGTTTCCAAAGCCAAGAGCCAACCCCAAGTCACACTCACTACTTACCGCTTATGGTTCAAGATGTGAGCTCTCAGTTGCCCTGCTGTCATGATCCCCTGTCATGAGGATCCACCGAAACCAGATGCCCAAATAAACCCTTCCTTCTGTGAGTTGCCCCAGTCAGAGTATTTTAGCACAGCAGTAGAAAAGCAATCAATACAGTGTTCTATCCCTGAGCTCTGCCCCCAATCTCTGTTAGGGCTTCAGGAGTTATGATTTCTTCTTCTATGTGGTGGTTAAAACAAAAATGAAATACAACAAATCGGTTAGATAAAACTGGTGAGACAAAGTGTTCAGTGTGTTTGCTATCTGATTTTGCTTCCACTGTGCTACTCTGATGTCTTCAACCTCAGACTTTAGTGGCCAACTCTGTGGTGGCTGCTCTCTAGATGGCAAGTTTGGGTCAAAATTGTTCTAGTACACATAACCTTAGAGCCTCAACACAGTCTTCCACATGAGCTCACCTCCCTCTGCTCACACAAACCTCACTTCCAGTGCCCCCCAACCCCTCAGCCACTGGTCTTGACCTCCCTGTGCAAGAAAGGGCCTAGTGGTTACCGGTCTCATTTCTCCTACAGAAATATGAACTTCTCTTATAAATAACTTTTCCTTTCTAGAGACCTGCCAATCAAGGGCCAGGCAGGGTAGTATATACTTGTCATCCTAGTGTGTTGGAGGATTAGCCATGAAGATCTTGAATTCCAAGCAAGCTTATGACAAATAGTGAGACTGTCAGAAAACAACAGCAAGAGGTGAGGCTCTTAATGTACTTCTCAAAACAGACAAAGGTGTTTTGGTTAAGTGAGGCCATGCATATGTCCTTTAAACCATTGAAAAGCTACTCACTGTGAGGAAGGAGGAAGGTGTTCCAACTGCAGGACAAGTGTGGCACCCTACCCACCTCCCTTCTGCTCTCATACTGGACAAAGGAAGCAGACACAAAAGCTCAGCCTTGCTTTATAAAAGCCACTTTCTCCTGTCTCCTATTGCCCCCTTCCATGGCGAGCCAAGCAGTGCTGTTGGTTGAAAGCATCTGGTCCAGGTGTGACTTTCCTCTGGGAGGCATTGGAAAGGATGAGAAGAGGGAGCATTTGGCTGACTGGAGCTTTCGGCTCTAAGGCAGAGGCACAGACGGGAACTGAAGCTGTTCTGAGTGTCCAGCCCAGCTCATCAGAGAAATAAAATGGCCACATCAGATCCAAGGCCACGGTCAAGGCTGGCTATCTACTTCCTCCACGGTCACTGTTAGGGGACTCTTTCCTTATCTGATTCAAGGCCTCAGAACTTTTGTTGTGGACACAGCCTGGTCCACAGTAGGAGCGCAGTAAGAGAAGGCACTGGAATACCATTCCCACTGTGGCTACTTTCAAGCACAGTGTCTCTAGCTGAGCTTATGTTTCTTTGGGGTTAAACATTCTTACCATCAACTGCTACCTGTGAAAAGTGCCATTATAAGACTATTGTAGTGACTGGTTTATAGTATTGTAAGACATTTGCCCTGCACTTACTCAGTCCTTCTGTATGTGACTGGTAGCACCCAGAATTGGTAGGAGTGTTGTGTGGCTGTGGCTTGGCTCAGGGCAACCCAGGGGATGTGGGCATTTTCTTCTTTGTACAGCATGCTGTGTTTCCAGTAATGAAGTCTAAGTTGGCACAAACATTTTTGGCTCTCAGAACACATTGAAAAACCAAAGGCTTGTATCTTATTCTCCAAAAGCTCTGGCTCCTTTGCCCTCTCCCGATGTCCAGGATCCAGATTCCATGTGCCCGTGCTGAATACCTTGGTGGCTAAAAGGTTGAATCAGCAAATTCTTTGGGCTTTAAATTTTGTTACAGCCAGGAGGGCGGGGAGACACCCACAGGCATGCTGAGGAGTGGGGAAAGAGGAAAGAGACTCAGTGGCAGGTTCCAGGATCTGGGTATCTCAGTAATGTGATATCTCAGTAATGTGGGTATTTCAGTAATGTGTCAAGAGATGGATAGAAAGGTAAAGAGGGATCAACCAGTTACCTGGCGATAACTGCAGAGCCCCTGTGCCTGCTGGACCAGTTTTAGGGTAGGGCAGTGTAGTGATGTCCACCATCCTGCTGTTCCCATCCTCCATCAGAGGCTCAGTCACACACTGGAGAGTTCACAATACTTACGTCACACTGTGTCATCATATTATTAACCAGACTGGCTATCAGGTCAACTCTGAGCTCACTGTGTGACCCCCAAGGTAGAAGAGAGAGAGAGAGAGAGAGAGAGAGAGAGAGAGAGAGAGAGAGAGAAAGAAAGAGAGAGAGAGAGAAATGTTCCTAGAAACATCACACATTCCTCACAGCTTAATAGGGGATTGGTCAGGGTGGTAAGAAGTTTTTCTCAAACTTGAACTTGGAGCACAGGGAAAGCCAGTTAATACAGCCAGCCAGTAATACTGAACAAAGAGTGTTCATTGTAGTAACTGTCTTCGGCAGTTATTGTATGTTGGTTTAATTTCTCCCACTGTTACTAAAATTCTAATAGTGAAAAAGCACTTTAAACACAAGAAAACGAAAATTACTGGGCCAGTGGGATTTCAGAGGCCAGAAGAAGGGTCCCCTTGCCAAATCTTCCTTCGAATGGCTCCCAGTTGTCCCAGATTTCTAAATAGAAGGCAACTCTCTTCACTCCATAATTAGAAAGGTTTTAAAAGTACAAAATGCAGATTCACAGCCGACTTAACAGATTGCTATAAGAGAGTCGCCAGGTGAGACCCTAGCTGGAAGTCTTAAGCAACCCACTTTGCTTCTGAAAATGTCATGAAAGAGAATATAGCTCTTTAAGGGGTAAGGGGGGTGAGGCATAGAAGGCAAAAGATAGTAAAATTAAATAAAGGGTATTAGCAGAGAGTGATTACAATAGAAAGAATACCATGTTGTTCAGGCAGGTGGTTCTCCTTGAGTTCCAAGCCAGCCTGGTCTACACAGAGAGTTCCAGGCTACATAGTGGAGACCTAGGCTCCAAACCAGAAATTAAAACATTTGTTAGCACTTGTAAAATCTCAAGCACAGAGTTGTAGAATCCGATGGACTCTTACTCAGACTTCTGATAGAATTAGCGGAGGGATAATTTTAAAATAGGAACTGGGTAGGCATGGTTTGAAATCTCAGCATTTAAGAGGCAGGAGAATTGAGTTTGAAGCCAGCCTACGCTACATAGAGAAGATTCTATCTGTAACAAACGAACGCACACAAAACCGTAAAATGGTTTTAACGTTTGCCGATACTCAGAAATAGAAAACAGTGCCTAACAGTTGGGAAGAGCGTCTACTGTTCTTAGCCTTGCCTCAAGGAAAGATGCGATCTTGTCTATTTTTAAAATTTCAACCACGCATTCTCTACACCCAGCAACGCCTTCTTTGTAACGGTGGAAAACCGAGGGATAGCTGAAGTTTCCCTTCTTAGCGCATCAATTTAACGGGGTGAGGGGGGCGGGGGTAAAGGCTGTGACTGTGCCTGTGTGACTTAAAATGACGCTATGGATTCGTTTCTCTCTGAAAGCAACCGGAGGGGGTACTGACGTGACAGCAGCAGCACCGCCGAAGACACTTGAATGACTGTTTCCAGGGGAGCCACGTTGCTCATAGTACGAGCCGCTGTGCGCTCCGCAGCGGCTCTGTCTGGCTAGGAGACGGAGTGCTGTCCACTTCCGGCCCCCGCTGACACGCTCGCGTGTGAGGACTCTGGAGGAGGTGAGTGGTCCAGGCTGAGGGCCATGGCCGTGGCCCACGGAGGAGGGCGACGCGGGAGGTGCTCGAGTCTCGGGAGCCGAGCGGCGCGTGGGAGGCTCGAGACCGCACCCCGCTGCCGCGCCCGCGCGCGCGCGCGCCCCGGGCAGCGCCACCCGCCGAGGGTCTGCTTGGGGAGGGCGGGCCGGGGAGGCGCCGGGTCACGTGGCACGGTCACGTGCCTCCCCCAGCCCGACTGGCGGTCGCGGCGGCGGCCGAGGGAGGCGGAGTCTCGGCCGAGACGCGGGGTGGGAGGAGGAGGCGGCGGCGGCGGCGGCGGCGGCGGCGGCGCCGAGGGCTGCCGGAGGCGGAGGCGGAGAGGCACCGGGCCGCCGCCACGGCCGCTAGGGAGGTGAGGCTGGGACGGGCGGCCGTGAGGGCCGGGGCGGCGGGGGCCGGGCGGTGGGTGCGGCGGGGGCGGCCGGCGCGGGGCTCCCCAGCGGACCCCCACCTTGGGCGGCCCGCGCCTAGCTCGCTCGTTCGCCTTTTGTTCCGGCGTGCGAGGAACTGGGCCGACCGAGGAGCTCGGGCGTGCGTGTGTAAAGCAGAAGGCGTTTGGCTCGGGGCCATGTTTGTTTTTCCCCTTCTTAATGGTGCAGACAGAAACATCCCTTCCACCGGTTTTCCCGGGGAGACGGGCTGCGCCGGCCCGGCCTCCCCCACTGTTTGCTCTGTCTTGTCCCGGGGCGGCTCTCCTTTCCTTCCTTCCCTTTCCTGCTCTCCCCACCTTCAGCCAAGCCCGGCCAGCCAGCGGGTGAGCTGGGTGTCTGCAAAGCGGGGCTGGTCACCTGTCGTGGCAGCTGCATGGAAATCCCGGCGCTTCTGCTGTCTGGAGCCTGTGCGGTTTCCTCTGGCAAATCACGGAGATTCCGCTCCCAGCACCAACCCTTCCTCCTTTGCTCCTACACCCTCCTAACGCAGCTCCTGATGCTGATGTGAAGTTTTTCACCGTTTGGGGACAATTAGCAAGGAGGTGTCCACTTTCTTTCGGAGGCATCTCTTGCTTGGGAAGGTGAGGGCCATCTAGCTTTGTGACTTGAATCGGATGTGAACGGGTTGTCAGTCTTCAGTGAGATTGATGTCACTTAGGGACCTGTTTCTTCTATCTGCCAACCTGCCCAGGTAACGCTACTCCCTCTGTGGGCAATCTCTTCCCTTGGGGAGGGAACTGTTTTCAGGGTTTCTTTACTTGAGGACTTGACTCTTTATTCTTTTTTTTTTTCCTTTTCTAATACTATTATTATTTAGACTTGGTCTTTTAGCCCTGGCTGAGCTGGGACTCACTGTGTAGACCAGACTGGCCTAGTATAGAGATAGCCTGCCTCCACCTCCATAGTTGAGATGAAGGGTTTGTGCCACCACACCAGGCCCACCTCTGTATTTTACAGTGGTAGAGCATTTTAAGGGTTGTGTGTGTGTGTTTGTAGCTGGTTTTAGGAGGGGCAGTTGTTCCTAAGGTTTAGAGGAATGGAAAAACCATTCTGAGATCTTCTTACTTTGAGCCTGTGGGGTTTTTGTTTGTTTGTTTGTTTTTGTATCTGGAGTCACCACTCCTTGGTGGGAGTTTAATTCTTGAAGGAAGCCCAGGGGGATTGTGCCATATTCCTGGAGAGTTCCAATTTGGGATTAATGTGAAATGACTGGGCCTATGCACATAGCCATACTGTAATCCAGAAAACCCACAGGGAGACTCCTAGCCTTCAGGTGGTCAGCTGGGAGCTGTAAAGTAGTGTAGTGATAGCCACATTCCGAAGGGAGAGTCACGTGTGTCCTTTCTGGTGATCCTGCTGGAAATTGGTTGTGTGAGCACATGAATAGCCAAATCTAGTCTTTACTTCCTCAAAGAAGAGCCACGTGTGTGAAAATTACTAGACAATGAACATTTCTTGAAATCATTGAAGAGCTTTCTTTTAATACTGGCTGTGGAAGTAGCAGCATTTTTCAGGCGATGGGGGAGGTGTTGCCTTCCAGACTTGGATGTATGCTGTGCTGAGAGAGACAGGAAGTCACCGAAAGGAAAAATATTTTTAACGCTCCTGGAGGTTTCAGGCATGAAGGATGAGTAGAAAGCCAGCCTTACCCATGTTCTGAGAACTAACAATCTATTTACTACGGGTATTTTAAAAAACTTAGAAACGATGAATGTGGATCATATTGAACTTTATGGCTTTCATATGGAGACACAAGAATTGCATTTGGTTAGTCATAACCTTTTTTTTCCTCCACTACAACTTCAAATGGGATTTTAACCCTTAAAAGGATGAGTGAGCTGTGAAACCAGCTTATTTATTTTATAGTGAGTGTTTCCTTCCTTGCTTCCTATTATACCTTTCTCTTTCTTTCTAGTTATATATATATTAGGTATTTGTGCCTGAGCTTATGTATGTTCTGTCTGAGGACAGGAAAGGGTGATGGATCCCCCGGAACTGGAGTTACAGGTGGCTGTGAGCCATCCGACATGGATTCTAGGAACCAAACCCAGGTCCCCTACAAGAGCTAAAGGTGCTATTAATATGTTCACCCTCTTCACAGCCTCATAAAGAGAGGGTTTTAAAAACTGTATTACTGTTTTTGTGAAGAGAGTTTTAAATTGAGCCATCCTCTGTTGCTGCTGAGGTCCTAAATACTGAATGGTGGAGCCAGCAGCAGCCTTTCCGTATGCAGACTTCAGGGCTCTCTGGATGGTTTATAGAACCAAAGACAAACTGGCTTGCTTTCTGAGTGTGCTTCAGGTTGCACACTGAATTGGATGGCTCCTGTGAGCACAGTTAAGGTAGGTGATAATCCATGGCTTCGTGCCTTAGACCACATTCATAGCATTCATTTTTCTCCTGTTTCCTGTGGAGAGCAAAGGTGAAGACAGTGGGAGCGGCCGGTTGTGCATGTATTGGAAAGTGCAGTTAAAAACCGAGTAAAACCTCAGGATGAAACACAGTGACCCAGATGCCGCATTCCTTCCTGTTTAGCGTGTGATGTCTCCCCACTATCCCCAGAGCCTCTGCCCGGTCTGAGACTGGCGAAGCTGCACAGAGTCTGAGACCACGACATCAGGTTTCTTTTAGTTTGGGCTGGAGTAAAGTTAATTTAGTTAGTAAATTTTAACATAATTAAAATATTTTATCTTAAAGTATATAAATAAATAAAGGCTGGGATACCCTTTTACTACTTTTAACGTTTTGAGCAGTTCAGTGGCATTAAATACTTTCACTGTTAAAGAACAGTTACCACAGGTTTCCAGACTGGAGCCCATTAGTCAAAACTTGTTTTCCTAGGCTCCTAGCTTCTCAAACACCCGTTTGCTTCTGTGAAGCCGACAACTTTAGGTGTCTAATACGATTAAAGGCACACAACAACAGTTTGCCTTTTCCGAATGGGTTACTTCACTTAGCATGATATCCTTAAGGCTTATCCGTGTGTTAGAATATCAGAATTTCTCTTATTTTAAATGTCCTTACAGCAAGGAATGATATGAATGAAAAGATACATGGGCAAATTTAAAAAAAACCAAGAGTATATAAAGTACCTTAGTATGTGTTGAGCTGTAAAAACAGCCAGAGCTGAGCACTGGTGGAAAAGGAGCTGAAGACACAAGAATATCTTTTCTTCTTTTTTTTAAGCTTAGACCTTTCTTTCTTTCTTTCTTTCTTTCTTTCTTTCTTTCTTCCTTTCTTTCTTTCTTTTTTTAAGATTTATTTATTTTATGTAGGTACACTGTAGCTGTCTTCAGACACACCAGAAGAGGGCATCAGATCCCATTAAAGATGGTTGTGAGCTATCATGTGGTTGCTGGGAATTGAACTCAGAACCTCTGGAAGAGCAGTCAGTGCTCTTAATCACTGAGCCATCTCTCCAGTTCCTGGGAATATGTTTTAAAGTGTTAACTTTATTGTTGTTGTTATCAGTGATGCTACTGAATACTGACCCTAGGACCTGGAACATGCTATGTCATTTTTTATCGTGGAACACTTAAAAGGTAGACACTAGTGTACTCTGAAACATTTTGTCACCCAGCTTATTTCATTTTACCCATCATCTGTAGTCTTATTTTAGGGTTACTTCTTCCCTGACATTGGATTATTTCAAAGCAAATCAGACTCCCTTGTAATTTTGTCTGTATCCTAGTATACCGCTAAAAAGATTCCTCACAATAAATATTATTTTTGAAGAATAGTTTTTGGGTTATTAAAATGGCTCAGTGGGTAAAGGCGCTTGCTTGCTAAGCTTGATGAACTGAGTGTGATTTACTGGAATCCACACGGTGGGAGAGAATCGACTCCTATTAGATTTCCTCTGACTATCACATATGCTCCTCCTCCTCCCCGGCCCCATTTTTGGCTAGGAATGTAACTCAGTGGCAAGATTATTTGCCTAGAGTTTGAGCAGCCCTGGGTTTGATCTGTGATGTTTCAAAAATAGTACACACACACACATACACACACACACACATACACACACACACACACACGTACACTTAATATATATAATATATCCAATTGAGAGAGCTCTGATTGTCATATTATGTGTCATAACCTATGTGGTGTAAAAACAGACACAGAGCCGGGCAGTGGTGGCGCACGCCTTTAATCCCAACACTTGGGAGGCAGAGGCAGGTGGATTTCTGAGTTCGAGGCCAGCCTGGGCTACAAGATAGCCCAGGCTATATAGAGAAACCCTGTCTCGAAGGAAAAAAAAAAAAGAGAAAAAAAGAAAAAAACAAAAAAAAGAGTATAAAAAACAAAACAAACAAAACAGACACAGATTTAATTATGGAATCATCTACATAGGGTGGTTTTAATTAAGACCCAAATAAGGTCTGTACATTACAATTAAGTAATTTGTTTAGTGTTCCCCTCCCCCTGCTTTGCTGACCCCCTTCCCCGCTCTTTCTTTTTTTTTTTTTCTTTTTTTTTTTTTTTTTTTTTATTAGTTTCATGTTGAGGCAAGGTCTCATCCTGTATTCCTTGACTGTCCCGGAGCTTGTTACGTAGACCAGGCTGGCCTCAGGTTTGTAATCATCCACATCCCAGCATCCTTTGCTGGAATCCATGCCTGGCTTCAAGTCTCTTTCATTCACAGGCTTTCCATCTTTTTTATCTTTGTAACTTGTATTGAAGAAACTGAATTTTAATGATTGTGTTTCAATACTGTTCACTACATCGATTTATTTCTTGTGTTTCCTGTGTGTTGGTAGTTACTCCATGAGACACAGAGAAGAATCAGATCCAAACCCCCATGGATACTGAAGGACATTATGTTTTAGTAAGGCAGCCTGAGCCTAGGACTAAAATGCCATTTCTAGCTGTTACATTGGCAGTTTAGACCCTAATGAATGAAAGTGAATTTGGTAAAATTTAAAATCAGTTACAGTATTGTATTACTATGACTTATATTCTTTCTTTTGAGTATTGTAATATTTGGATACCTGCCAGTATGGAGTGTGAATAGGGATGATAGTAATTCCCAGGGCAGTGCTCATGAGGGGAAATGTATGTATTATGTATTCTCAGGTGCAGAAGAGGTAGAAATTAATGTTTTCAGTCTGAAGAGCTGCTGTTAGCTATCTAAGAAAATGCACATAGCACTTGACCCGGAATATCCACAGGTAATAGAAAATTGTCCTAAAAAATAATAGGAAAAGTTGGCATGTGTGCATGAACACACACAACAGAGTGAGAATAGAGAGAGTAGAAGTAGTTTTGCTGTCAGTTCACATTCCAAAGACAAGGTACATGAAGAAGTCACAAGAGAGCTGGGATACATTTAACTAAAGAAAGAAGATGGGGACATAGACACCTACTCCCTGTTATAAGTTTCTCAGAAATGTTGAAAGAATTACCATTTATCCATCAAATTACTATGGACAGATGAACTTGGACTTTCTTTTTCCTTTAATTATCATTTCCCTTAGTGTGTCAGGACTTGTATCAGTGTGCCAATTCTGTTTCTTCTCTTGCCTTCATAGAAGAACATTATTAACATTAAAATTAAACATAGAAAATTGGTGTTTTCTTCCTTAAATATGATTGAGAACCACATATATTTTTCTGATGTCAATAAATGAGTAGCAGTTTTTGTACTTATGCCTATTAAGAATAGAACTAAAAGATAGTACTCAGGTGTGGCGGCTTATATTTTAATTGCAGCACTTGGAGGCAGAGTCAGGAAGATCTCTGAGTTCAGAGGCAGCCTAGTCTACATATTGATGTTCTAGGCCAGACACAGCTACTTAGTGAGACAGTCTCAAAAAACAGAACATATAATCTTTTTGGAAAGCCTTTGAGAGTAATGGTGTAGTATTATAGATTATGGTTTTGTAGGTATCTCTGTAGGTTCGATAATAAGCCTTTATTTGATCAGTTCCATTAGAGTCAAACTAGATTAAGATAATATGTACTACTATGTAAGAGATTTCTCAATTAAAAACTAAATATTCGCCAGGTGGTGGTGGCGCACGCCTTTAATCCCAGCACTTGGAAGGCAGAGACAGGTGGATTTCTGAGTTCGAGACCAGCCTGGTCTACAGAGTGAGTTCCAGGACAGCCAGGGCTACACAGAGAAACCCTGTCTTGAAAAACCAAAAACAAACAAACAGACAAACAAAACAACAAAAACAAAAAAACTAAATATTCAGTTTATACTGTAATGGACATACAAGAATTTGTAAGCATTTTATGTGAGGTATATGTTTTACTAGTGTTGAGTGCCTTTTTAAATGGGCATATTAGAGCCATTGAGTTTCTGTAGTATATCTATTAATGTCTGGGTAATGCTGAGAATTTGACCTTTTCAGAGACTAATTGAAATGTCTCACTTTTGTGTTACCCTGTTTGTCACTCTGGCTACTTCCTGATTATGATACTAGGTTCTAAACAGTTTTGTTCAGAGTCAGATATGATATGTGCTTACCATCTTACCACTTGGGAGACTGAGGCAAAGGATTGTGAATTTAAGGACTGGGCTCAGTCGCAAGGCCCCATCTCAACAAATAAATAACACAAAAACGGTGAAAAACAAACTCTCAGCCCCTCAGAAATCCCTTCTGTTGTTCAGTGTTTTTAAAGTCCACTCATAAGCTATGTTACTCGTCTTACTGGATACTGTTCTTTTTCCACTAACAAAGGGAAGATTAGCTTAAACTATTTGAGGCATTTACTCCTGATTTGTATCTGTGACTTTTCAAACTCTAGTTGGGGCATTCTAGAGCTTGTATAGAAAACTTTTCCAGTGCCAGGTCTTTCCTGTTTCTAGTTGTCAAGAGTAGATTTGCCTCCCGTGGGCGCATCACCATTGCAGCTGTGGTGAGGTGAGTGCCGAGGTCGGCAGGGGAGCAGCAGGCTCAGCTGTAATGAATAGGAGGTGAGCAGTGTTGTCTGTACATCTTAGTCACAGACGACCAGCTTGGCTGAAGGGACAGGTGGTCAGGGCAGCTTCAGCGGCTGGCATGTTAGAGTTCTTAGCATGAGAAGTTAGGTTATGGCCCTGGCCAGTAGAGCTGACTGTTCAGGTTGGCAGAGTTGCTGCTAATTGTTAATTAGGTATTTGTCAAATCAGAGAAACATTGATTTTAAAAAGCAGCCTTGGGTTTACTCTTTCTGGGAGAAGGTTTAAGGAGATTGGCTCATGGGGGGACCAGGTTGACTCTCAGGTCACATTTCCTAGCCCTGCCAGACAATTGGAACCTTTTATTCCTGTCATTGTTCCCTCAAGAGATGAGAAGCCCAGTCTGGTGTATCATATGTAGGAAACTTGTGAAATCCTGTAATACTTGAAATGCCTTGAGTAAAACACAAGCCTTAACTGCGAGCTTAGAAAGTTCACTCACCTGACTCCATCAGTAACAGTTTTAACCCTGTGACAGAAGGTGGCACATTATTCTTCTGTCTCCTACTCCACGTCCATTCCCAGGGACGTGTGGACAAGTTAGGTATATGACTGAGATGCTGCCAGAGTATCTATGATAACTTCCTAGAACATTGATTCCCCACCTCTTTGGAATCCTGCCATCTTGCTTTGGTTTTGCATCTCCCTCCTCTGGACGCATTATGTGATAGCTGGGTCTCATCAGCAAAGGGCTGATGTGAAAATTTACAGATTATCACCATAATTTAATTTAACTTTAATTTTTGATTAATGTTCAGACCTTTTCTGCAGCTTGACAAAACTGATCTGCTGTATGGAATGTATTTTCAAAAAAAAATTTTTTTTAAGGGAGTTCTCTATGTAGCCATGGCTGTTTGGAACTCAGTGGTCCTCCTGCCTCTGCTTCTGAAGTGGAATGATTGTGCCCAGCTTATTTTTAAAGTTTTGATCAATTAAAATGCCAGAGAAACCCTGCCTCAAAAAACAGAAACAAACAACAGCAGCAACAACAACAAAACCCCAAATCAAAACCAAACCAAACCCAGGAGACTTTAGTTAGTAATGATAAAATAAACAAAAAAGTGGCTGTGCTGGCTTAGTTCTATATCAGCCTGGCCTAAGTTAGAGTTATCTGAGATAGGAAATTGACAGTGTTATTAAGACAGTGTCACCATTAGAGGTTCTTAACCTGTGGGTTGTGATCCTTCTAGGAGTCAAACCCCCTTTTCACAGGGATCATTAAGACCATCGGTAAACAGATATTTATGATTCATAACAATAGCAAAATTACAGTTACGATGTAACAAGGATGGTAATTTTATGCCTGGGGTCACCCTAACATGAGGAACTATACTAAAGGGTCAGAGCACTAGGGTAGTTGAGAACCACCGCCAGAAGATCAGGCTGTAGGTATGCCTGTAGGGAATATTCTTAATTAATGATTGATGTGGGAGGGCCTGTCCCATTTTGGTTCTGTGAGAGAGCAGGTTAAGCAGGTCTGTAAGCAGCACCTGTCCATGGCTTCTGCATCAGCTCTTGCCTCCAGGTTCCTTCCTGGTTTGAGTTCCTGCCTTGGCTTCCCTCAGTGGACTGGGAATTAGGATATGTGAGCCCAATGAACCTCCTTCTCCCCAAGTTGCTTTTGGTCATGGTGTAACCCTGAGACAGTAGCCTACGGCTGAGGAGGCTGCAGTGCATTTCTGCTTTAGAAGAACCCCCGGCTCTGGGGAATCACGAGCATCGGCTACAGTGGGAAGGAATATGTAGTGAATGGCATTTGGAATGTTTGGATATATCGTATGATTAGAATGTGTGAGATTAGTTGTAGCCATAGAGCAAGTACTTAAACAAGTAGCATTTTAAAAAATAACTTGGAATTTACTGTATACTGTATTTTCTCACATGTGTATTATATTTTCAGTTTGTTTGCTTTTCAGCTTTATGACATTTTGATATATCAAAGTTGAAATTTCTTTTTTTTCAAAATTAATGTGTAGAATTTTTTATTTTTTTTTAAAGATTTATTTACTTTATGTATAGGAGTATACTGCAGCTGTCTTCAGACACACACTAGAAGAGTGCATCGGATCTCATTGAGGATGGTTGTGAGCCACCATGTGGTTGCTGGGAATTGAACTCAGGACCTCTGGCAGAACAGTCAGTGCTCTTAACCACTGAGCCATCTCTCTAGCCCAAAGTTGAAATTTCTCATGGAGGCAAACTTAGTCTTTTATCCATAGTTTCTACTGTATGGGTTGTTTGTTTCCTTCCTTCCTTTTTAATTATTTAATTTATTTATTTTGAGACAGGAGCCTCAGTATGTAACCTTGGCTATCTATGAACTAACTCAATATTTAGACCTTGTTGGCTTCAAATTCACAGAAGTCTGCCTGCCTCTGCTTCTGTCCTCTGTCTCGGGATTAAAGGTGCTACCATGCCTGGCACTGCTGTGTAGTTTCTTGGAAGGTGTCAGTTTATTGAGTGAGAGAGGAAGTGCCGAGGCCTTGGTGAGAAAGGTCTTTCTCATGCTAGACCTTGTATGCTGTGTTTAAAGGTTTCGGTATTATTTCAAGAGCAGAGCTACTGAGGGTTTAAATCTAGGTGTATGTATGAACACAGAGCTGAAGATAAGTTAAACAGCATTCTCCAAAGCAAACCTTGCATCAACAGTGTGGTTTGCTGAGTAGGCGGGAAAGCAGTAAATGACTAAAGCCCTCCTGATTGGCAGGTGACCCTGAGAGCAGTAAGAGCATCTTGGAACCCTGTAAAGGAACGCCCTTTCTTCATCTTTGCCTCTGTGTCACTAGAGAGTAATTTTCATGCACCCTCCCTCAAGAATAATTTGTGAGTAGTCTATCATTCTGTTGGTCTTGGATTATTTAAACCATGTCAGCTAGGAAATCTGTGTTAATGTTATAAAAACAGGATGCACACTTTGAATGTATATACAGCTTTAAAGATGGCTGGGGCTGCAGCTCATTGGTAGAGCGCCTGCTTCCTTTCCATGAGTGATGCCCTAGGTTCAGTCCGCAGGACTGCTAAGACAGGGAAGTAGGATGTGTTAATGTATCGGAAGTTGAACTTTTCTCAGCTGCCCAAGTGTCCTCCAGGTTTGGTGTACTGTCTGCTCTGATTTGTATACATAACGACTGTTAGCTAGACTGGCTTCCATCCCAGTGTAGTCAGGCAGAGGTCCCGTCTGAGCCCTGTAGTGGCACTGCACTGAAAGACTACTATTTCTGTAATTACAGTAGGATGGGATGTGCTCCTTTGTATTTTTTTTTACTGTTGAGTTGTAAGGAGACCCCCCCCCCCAGCCCCCAGAATGCTTTTAAGGATGCTTATCGGTTGGCATCCAGGTAGCATGCTAGTTGTGTTTGGGAATCTTCCGTGTAAAGGTGGGAAGGATTGGTGTTTCAGGTGGTGGCAGGTGTGCTTCCTGCCAAGTTGGCATAGTGGAAACAGGGCTCTTCTGAGCTGCCATCTGTTTGTGGTTGATAGAAAACCAACAGTGAGTTCTGAGGAGTGAGGAACTGTTCCGCTTATGTTGAAATGTTTAGGGATTCGTAATGCTCAGACCATGCTGAGCAGGTCTTACCACTCGTGGGAAGTATAGCCTGTGTGGAGTGACTTATGTTACCATGGAGTTAGGAAGATAGCTGCTTGCTTCAGCCCTCTTCTCCTACACCTTGAAGAGACAGCTCTTTTCTGCCCACCCAGCTAATCACTTGCCCTGGTCCCAGTAGTATAATAGTTAGGTGGGCTAGAGGCATATTATTTACAGGCCTACCCCACCCCAACTGCCCCTACTACATGTCCTAAGGGGTACTATCTGTCTCGAGCCCTGTTGGTAGGCTTTTTTGTTTTTTATTGCAAATAATGGTAAATGTAATAAGAAGATTACCATTTTTTTCCCTGTGGCGTGTGTGTGTGTGTGTGTATGTGTGTGTGCGCGCGCGTATGTGTGCGGTCATAGGCTATCTTAGATGTTTTTCCTCATGTATTGCCTACTTTATGTTTTGAGACGATCTTTTACTGTTCTGGAATTTAAGAATTTGGTAGGCTGGCTGGCCAGCAAATGAACTCCATGGATTTTGCTGCCTCTGCCTTCCCAGTGCTGGGATTACTTTCTACAGCTTCGAATTTGAATAAGAAAATTGTTCCAGGGCCAACAAAATCACTCAGTGTGATCACTCAGTAAAGTCTCTTGCTGTCAAGCCTGATAACTGAGTTTCGTCCCTGGGATCCATATGATGGAAGGAGAGAACCAACTCCCTCAAGTTATTCTTTGACTTCCATGTTTGCACCCACCCCCAGATTAGTAAAAATGTAATCAAACAGAAAACAAAACACTTTAATCCCAAGCACTTGGAAGGCAGAGGCAGGCAGATCTCTTGAGGTTAAGCCTAGTGTGGTCTATATAGCAAGTTCCAGGACAGCCAGAGCTACATAGTGAGACCCTGTCTCCAAAAAAAACCTCCCCAAAAAAGTAACTTGAGTTTGCTTTTTGTCTAATATTGTCTCTATAGTATAAAATAAATGTAAAATAAACAGCAAGTAAGTCATTAGCAAAAACCAAAATATGTATAATAAGGTGATGCATAACAGAACCACATTTATTTTAGCTTATATGCTAGTGTCAGGTGACAAATTGAACAGTATAAAAACTGCAATTACTTTTTGCACCAAATTAATGAATTTCTGGGAACACTGATGCATGGTGTAGAAAGTGGCCACTCCTGTGGTAACTGACAGAGTGCTGCTGTTCAGATGTGCTCAGAGAGGTGTACTAGAAGGAATCGTTTGTTACGGATGTAATGATTGTAACTTGGGAATACACCTGACCCTTGCATTAAAAATTAACAGGAAGCCATGTGTGGTGCTACATGCCAATAATTCCAGCACTGAGGAGGCTGAGGAGGTTGAGACAGGACAGTCTTGAGTTCCAGCACAGCCTAGGCTACATAGTTATTGAGGCCAGTCTGGGATACATAATGACATTCTGTTTCAAAATGCCTGAGGGCCTCAGGGATGGCTTAGCAATTAAGAACACTTGCTGCTCTTGCAGAGGACCTGAGTTTAATTCCCAGCACCCATATGGAAGAATATAGCCCTCTGTTAACTCCAGTTCCAAGCCATGCCCTTCTGGCCTCTTGTCTCAGTACCCATGTGGCACACATACGTGCAGCCAAAACACGTATATAATAACAAATCTTTAAAAAAATGCAAAAACAGAACTACAGTGAAACATGTACCAAGTGTAGTGTGTGAAGCTGAGGAGGGAGAACAGCGTGAGCTCAGGGTTTGACACGAGTCCGGGCAGCTTAGCCAGGCACTGGGTCAGAAATGGCACGGCCAGCCGAACAGTAAAACTGGAACTGCAGCTAGATGAGAGCTGAATGAAAGGCTAGCCTCAGAGCCGGCACAGTCGGGACATGGGGAGATGAGCAAACGAACCTGCCTGGAGAACTCTGGCTAGCCTCAGAGACAGCACAGTCGGGACGTGGGGAAGATGAGCAAACGAACCTGCCTGGAGAACTTTGCATAAGATCAAATTTGTTGTTTATTAAAATAAAGTTAATTGAACATCTGTCTCAGTGGTCAGATGCTTCTGATTATTGCAGTGTGTTGGGCTCATGCTTAGCCAGATTGAGTGGTGCAATTGATAGGAAATATTTCTTCTAGTTCCATTTTCTTCCAGGTATCTAATTTCTTGTTTATAATATGATGCAGTGACTCTGAGTTTTAGTACAAATATACATGCACAAAATTCTTCAATTATGTCTAAGAGGAAAGTTGTTCAACTGTTCTAATAAATTAGAGCCCATTTTCATACCATTTTTTGAGCTCAGTGAAATGGCACCAGTGTTTACTTAGTCATCAGGATAACTTGATGTGAAAAATGTATTTCTTGGAAAATTAAATATAAATAAAACATTTTAAATTATATTTTATATGCACAGGAAGAGCTAGCTATGAGAAGAAATCCTCTTTTAAGTCCTGTTCTAAACTCTGCTAATTTTGGCTAGCAAGATGCCTCATTGGGTGAAAACACTTGCTATATAAGCCCTCTAACCCCAGTTTGAGCTCTGGAATCCAGTAGAATGTCCAGATGTGATGGTGCATATCTGTAGTCCTAGTACTCAGCTTGTGAACCAGCTACCCTTGAGAATGAAGCAGCAGAAACAACAGAAGAGACCTGGTCTCAGCAAGGTGGAAGGAGAGCCCGTCCCCAGTAGTTGTACCCTGACTGTCTTTTGCCATATCATGTGTGAGCCTGAACTCACCCGCTCCCTGTAATAATAATAAAAAAATAATAATTTTGTGAATTTGAGTTTTCCTAGAGCGTATTCATTCATATTAGGCATCTCCAGTGTATTGTCCTTTCTTGTTGGCCTGTATCTCATTAGAGTCACTTATTCATTCGTTAGTCACATGCTCCACTGACTGGTTTGGTTTGGTTTGGTTTGGTTTGGTTCTTTGAGACAGGATCTCTCTATGCTTCTGGGTGTTCTGAAGTCTGCTAGCTATGTAGCCAAGTCTTTGCTTCTGCCTCCCATGCAGTGGGATTAAAGGTGTGGGTCACCACACTTGACATCTACTGACTTTTGAGGTTATGGAAAATGACTGTTCATCTTTTGGTCCATTGGTTACACACATAGTTACCTGTGTGAATTTGAGAACTCTGTCAGTTGGATCCAAAAGTTCGTTTGAACATTCTGTGTGTATTCTGAACCCATATGCTGTGATCGAGGGAATTGAAAGGTAGCATTTAGTGATTACAAGATGGTTTTTTTCTTCCTTACCTAGAATCAAATTGAGAGTCTCTCACATGCTAGGTAAATGCTGTTCCAGAGAGCTAGGTCCTCAGCTCTACTGATTGCGCCTTTGAATCACTTGTGACTGAATATCTACGCTGTCTGAGTTATCTACCATAATGCTTCACCACAGTTTTCTGACACTAGTTGAGACCTGTAGTTCAACTCAGTTCTAACTGTCTCCATTTGTACTTCATGTCAAACCCTCAGATTTTAGCTGTTTTATGGTACATACCAGCTACAAGTCTTAAAGAGCTGCCTGTCCTTCTGACTGTTGGCTGGAAATCTGGGGCTCCTTGCTACCTTGCCAGGTTGGATGAGTTAAACTCATTAAAAAAAAAAAAAAGAACAACCAAAATCCCAAAAACCAAACTTGCTTACTCTCACAATTGTGATGAAGTGTACAACTGGGAAGCATCCAAGTTGAAGAGACACTGTGGGCATAGATGAGATGGGGACATCCTGGCTGATAAGCTATGTGCCTTTTTCTTGTAGAATCTTGATGTCTCCATGTTGATCACCAGTATGTGGGGTCCTGTTAACTTCATTGGCTTTATGTTTGAACTCAGCCTTGAGCCCCTCCCCATCCCTGCAGGCTAGGGGCAGGGTTTTAAGTTTCAACCCTCTAATCACATGTAAAGTCCATCTGGCATGGCCAGCCCTATAATATCATTGGTTACTTAGATAAATGTTGGGTTTTGATAAAAGGAGGAGATTAAGATGTGGTGGGTATTTAAGCTTCCTGTGTAAGGATGACAGTTGACACTGTAGTTGATCGTCCTAGGAGCAGTGAGGAGACAAGGTCTTCTGTAGGGCTCTGGGGAATGTTAGCATTTGGCTAGTGGGTGTCGGCTGAGAGAAATAAAGGAAAGAGTTCATTGTCACAGAGGCTGTTGGACTCATTTCATAAGAACTAGACACACTGAATGGCCTGTAGGTGGCCATGGCCAACCACCTAAGGGTCCAGCTCTAGGGCTTTGTAAACAGTAATTCTCCTGGATGTCTTTGTTTCTTTATGAGAGATGCTTTAGTGTGAAATTCTTTTTTGTTTGTTTGTTTGTTTTTTCGAGACAGGGTTTCTCTGTGTAGCCCTGGCTGTCCTGGAACTCAGAAATTCACCTGCCTCTGCCTCCCAAGTGCTGGGATTAAAGGTGTGCACCACCACTGCCCGGCTTTAGTGTGAAATTCTTTAGTGAGAAATTCTTTTTCTTCATTTTTTCTGCTGATGACCAAACCCAGGGCCTTGCACTTGCTAGGCAAGCACTCTACCACTGAGCTAAATCCCCAACTCCTAGTGAGAAATTCTTAAGTGTTGTCTGAAGAAAAGTTATTAATGAGAAGATTGACATTTCAACTGAAGAACAGATAAATTTGGTAGTGGCTTGGCCTGTAATATTTGGAATGTGTCATTGCAAAGTCTTCAGATATTCTAATTATATAAAGCTTTAGCATTTCATATCAAATGTATAATAGTAATGTAAGGGTCCATGATTCACCAGAGAATGATACCCTGGATTCAAATAGTATGTAAATTCAAAGAGAGTCTTATTCTGCAGAAGTCCAGCATGCTGGAGTCACCCATTACCAAGATAGGTAACTAAATGAGCTTGTAGGCCCGATTTAAAGCACGTTAGGGGAGTTCCAGGGTAGGTGAGCTTTATCTTACTGTATCTATAGGCATTCCATACCATTACAAGGATGTGGGGGCTGGAGATGGTTGCTGAGGAATTCCTGGGTAGGTGAGCTTTATCTTACTCTATCTCTAGGCATTCCAGAAGCATTACCAGGGTATGGAGGCTGGAGCCTGGGGTTTTTCTAGTAACTGACTTGCTTGGGCTTACCTGGACTTGTGCAGTTCTTAGGCCCAGTCTCCTGGACTGCGGACTTGAAGCCTGTCATAGAGTCAGCCTGTCTCATCCCTCTCAGTAAGAATGGAGATGAATGGCTTTGTGGTGACAGACTTGAGCTTCATTGCTTTGGACTGTGTTATCAATGATGTACATTACATTTATATTACCTTCCTTTTCTTGGGTGGTCTTGGGGTGGACCGTGGGTTTGAGTTGGTTAAGTATAGGCTGTTGTGCTGTATCAGTGAGTCGTATATACCAGTGGACACATGTCTGTCCTCACTAGCATAATGCTTAAGTATAGCATTCTTTTGAATTTTGTCCTCATGCTCATTTTTCATAATTACAGTCAAGACCATAAATAGTTCTGATACAACAGAAGTCTTTTTCTTGTTTTTATATTTCTGTTGCTGATTAATTTATTTTGAAACGATCTCATGTAGACTATGCAGGCCTCTCAGAGTCATGGTGCTCTTGCCTTGATCTCCAGAGTGCTGGGATGACTGATATATGTCACCAAGCCTGAAGTTTTATATAATTTTCATAATTCTTTCTGGAAAAAAATTACTGTGATAAGGTATACTATTTTATAATGTTATATTGTTGATAAATATGTTGATAAATGATAAATAATATGTTGATTAAAATACACTGTTTTAACCAGTTCCAGTACATAATTCAGTGATACTGTTTTCACAGTATTGTGCAGATGCCCTACCATGCAACACTGTAATCTTTCTAAAACTGGAACTGAGTACTGATAACCTCCTTCAGGTTCATTCTGGGTACCTCATGTTAGTATTTACCCACACATGTTTAAAATTTTGTGATTGGCTTTTTAAGTTTAGCATAGTGTTTTCAGAGTTTATGTTGCGCCATGTGCCAGAATTTCCTACCTTGTTAAGGTTGGAGAATAACAACATTTATGTATGTTCCATATTGTGTACCATTCCTCCATTAGCAGGCACTCCACAGTTAGACCTTCTGAAGACAGGTAATTGTCCTTCAAGTAAATCATAGTATATTTGGAAGGTGTGGTTGCCTTTATTCAAGTTGGTGTGTCAACATGTCACGAACTCAGTGGGAAAAGCAAAACACGTCTCATCTATGTAGAATGATCAAAGCTAGATTCCATTTCCCTTTGAGACGGTTACTACACTAAGTGGGAGGGTAGGATTCCAGAATGCCCACAGTTGGATTTCTGGTCCTCTGCCATGTCTAGTAGTGGCCATCTGTGAGCCTTGCAAATCACTAAGGGATTTCACTGCTTTTCTGCGTCTGTATTGATTTCCAATCATCTCATTGCATACCATTCCAGTTACCTGCAGTGCTGCTTCCCTTCCCCCTTGTTCTACTGCCAGTCACTGGTACAAGAACGCTCGCTGGAGGCAAAGTCTGCTTCTCTGTGGCCTGTGCCACAGCTAGCCCTTGTATAACGTGGTAGTTGGTCGAGGTAGTGTGCTTGTTTGACTGAATCAAGGCTCTTTGGGAGTTCGCTGTCAGTCTGATCTTCTCTAATACGTTTGTCTTAGTAATTTAGAAGGCCATCCATGGTCTCTTTGTTTTCTACATCTTTTTCTTTTATCCCTGATCATTTTAGTGGGAAATTGGGAAGGGACTAGTAAACACACTGACTAACTTGTCATCTTGAATTTATTCTTGTTTTACTCTCTTTGTTCCTTCCACTGCTATAACATAACTCTCTAGACTGAGTAATTGTGAAAAATAGAAATTTATTGCTCCTATTCCTGGGCTTGAGGAGTCCAAAGTCAAAGGCTTGAGTAGATGCGGTGTCTAGGGAGCGCTGCCCCTTGAGTGTCTTTCTATTGTGAAAAGGACAAGGAGACTTGGAGTCATGAGGATAAAGTTCTCACCACAGAATCACATCCCAAGGTGCCTACCTCTTAAACTTTTTTAGAGGTTTATTTATTTTATTTTAATTTCTGTGTATTAGTGTTTTGCCTGCATGTACATCTGTATACCGTGTGCATGTCTGGTACTCTTGGAGGTTGGGGGAGAGCATCGAATGTCGTGAAACTAGAGTTATAGATGTTGGTGAGCTGGGAATCGAAGCTAGCGCTCCTGAAAGAATAAGTGCTCCTAACTGTTGAGCCATCTTTTCAGCCCAAGGTCCCAGAGTATCACTGTGAGTATTAGGGTCTAGCAACAATTTAGGGGGTGTGCAAAAATTTACTTAGACTATGGCAGTTGTGTTTTCTAATCTTACTTAATTCTTCATATATTTTCACTAAATTCTGTTATCTGTTATATGTGTAGAGGAAGGTGATTGATTTTAGGTACTTGTCACTTTTGTACGACTTTTCTTTTACCTTGTGATGACATACCAGCTGGAATTTGGGATGATATTGAATGGCGAATTTTGTGAGCATCTTTAGTTGATTCCTTGTTTTATCTTTGCCAGTGTTGATTTTAATCACTTTCTGCATTTTGCCAAATTATTTTCTGGAAAGGCAAAACAGAACTGGAGAATAATTGTCATCCACATCCACAGTGTGCTGAGTGACCCTGAGTGCTGGGAAGCTACTGCTAAATCTGTGCCTTTGTCATTTCAAAGTAAATTTCCCTTTGGCTGTTTGTTATTTCCTTTTTTTTGAGTGTTGTTATGTGATTTATTTTTTAAAAAATCCAAAAAAAAAGACATATAAAAAAAAATCCAGTGGCTTGCATCTGTATATACAGAGTGAATTTATCAGTAAATATTAAGAATCAGACATAACCCTATTTTAACTAAATTAACTTTCATATAATAGCATAAACAAAAGATACCACAAAACATGATACCCTAATGATTTAGAATCTGAAAATGACCCTGCTCCTAACTCCCCACTCTTGAGGTCCCACCGTTTTCTCCCTTTAAATCATTTGTTATTTCCTCTAGGTATTTTAGAGCTTGAGAACAGTCAAATTTGGTCTTAATTAATTTTTATTCTCATCGAATAGTCACATGGCCTTTCCTATTTCACAACCACATGGTTGCAGAGTGGAAATGACTGTTGTTAATCTTGGCAGTGTAGTTCAGTGGGAAAAGTATGGGTATTGGCGTGAGATGTTGAATATTGTTTGTTACTCATAGACTGGTGAGTTCTGAAACCACTAGATTATTTTATTCCAGGTTTTATAAATAGTAGAATGTCAGTAAAGTAGCAATAGCAATGTCCAACATTTACTATTTTATGGCAGCCAGGCAATTATCTGTAATGCCTTCATATGTCTGTTTTAATGTTCTCAGTCCCTAGAGAATGGAGTCTCAGAAAGACCCAGTTGGGGAGCCTGAGGAGCAGGTTGCTGCCCAGCAGGTCTGGCTGCTGATGTGTAGGTTGATCGGCCCAGTCTGAAAATAGCTTGTCAGCTTCTGGGTTTTTCAGATTAGGAGTCTCTGAATATCTGAGAGTCTGGAAAGCATTGGACAAGGCCCACCTGCACAGACACTGTACTTGCCTGCTCTTTCTCTTTGATCGTCACTTCCTCTCCAGGATCCTCTGTGTTATTTGGAGGCCTTTCCTTCTTTCCTTCACCCTTCACACTCATTCTATTGCTTATAGATCTAGAGGTAATAAAAAAGCTACAGTGATTATGAAGTTAAGTAGAGTCCACATAAGACATTGTTTCTATTAAGTTGTGAATTCTAATCCATAGCATTGACGTTTACCTAACTTCAGCAATATAATTTGATTTTTCTTTTCTTTCCTTAAAATTCCTCCCTGATCTGGGTCACTTTTTAAAAAAAATGCTTTTGCCCACATGTATGTGCGTGTACCACAAGTGTGCCTATGCATACACAGACCAGAGTAGTGTGTCCTCTAAGTTGCACACATTTGTGAGCTGACTTGTGGGTACTGGGAATTGAACCCAGGTCCTCTGCAAGAGCAGCCAGAGCTCTTAACCACTGATCATCTCTCCAGCCCCATCTTCAGTCTTAACACTAGTTTTTAACTTTTTCTCTCTAGTTAAGACAAAAACTAAAGTCAGTGAAGTTTCCTCATTTGGCCCAGGTTTGTCTTTGCTTTACTGTTGCTGCACTGCATATGCTACCAAGCACGCAGTTGCATTGAGGTTTCCTCAGCTCTGCCTTGAGTACTTGTTGGCTAATGTTTGCAGCATTGATCTTTTCACAGAGAAGTTAGTTTGCCTGTCTTCACCCACCTTGCTTGGTGCTGCTTGGATCGGGGCGTAGACTGCACTGACCTGTGTGTGCCCATTGCCAGCTTAGCCTGTGCCTATGGTGGTTGCTCAGGGAACATTTCTTCCTTAAGTGTTCTGTGGTTGCTCTTCTCACTTTATTCTTCACTCTGGACTCTCTTAACTTTTCTTAGACTTCTAGCTGCATCTTCCACCTTTACCAGATGTGGAATGTTAGAGTTTACCACTAGGTCCATGTCACCGCTCTCGAGGCAATGGGACATGTTTCTCCATAGAGGCATGTAAAAGATAGTCTTTCTTGTCTTTGTTGGTTGGTCGGTTTTTTGAGACGGGGTCTCTCTGTGTAGCCCTGGCTGTCCTTGAACTGGCTCTGCAGATGAGGCTGACCTCCAGCTCATAGAGATCTGCCTGCCTTTGTATTGTGTGATTAAAGATGTGTACCACCAACTCATGGCAGGAAGTCTTAGATTAAATACAATAATAATTGAAGCTGTGCCAAGTACAGGACATTATATTTTTTATGTCATTGTATCATTATAAAGTATATTTTTAAATGGTCATTTAGTTCTTTTTCTTTCCTGGTTATTTAAAGTATTTTTTGCCTTACTTCACTATGAATTCATATTTTAAGCTTTTGAAACAAATATGGATTTTAATTTTTATTACGAAGGTCATTTGTTGGCTAGTTTTAGGTCAGTTTGATACAAGCTAGAGTCATCTAAAAAGACGGAACCTCAATTGAGAACATGCTTTCTGTGTTGAGTGTTAGTGGACACCTTTAATCCTAGCACTCGGGAGGCAGAGGCAAATGACTCTTTTGAGTTTGAGGCCACCCTGGTCTACAGAGTTAGTTTCAGGATGGCTAGGGCTACACAGAAAAACTCTGTCTCAAAACCGGAAAAGAAAAGAAAAGACCTCTGTAAGATTTGCTTGTAGAACATTGGTAGTTTCTGGGGTCAGAGATCCAAATGCTAAATTTCAGGTCAAGCAAGTACCAAGTGCCCATAGAGGTCTGTTGCTCTGAGGGCTTCTGGGAAGAGTGTGAGGAAGTCTGCTGTATAGCTCATAATCTTAATTTTCTTAATTAGAGTCTAACCCATCGTAGATAGTGTTATTCCCTGGGCTGGTGGTCCTAAATTCTGTAAGAAAGCAGTCTGAGCAAGCCATGGGGGGCAGGGCAGTAAACAGCACCCCTCCATGGCCTCTGCATCAGTTCCTACCTCCAAGTTCCTGCCCTGTGTGAGTTCCTGTCCTGACTTCCTTCAGTGATGGACTACAGTGTGAGCCAAATAAATTCTTTCTCCCAATTTGCTTTTGGTTATGGTATTTCATTATAGCAGTAGTAATCCTAAGTAGGATGGTTGTGAAGATAATGTGGTGTTAAAAGATTCCATAGCCTTCTATTGCAGTTACACTCCTCTGAGTCTTGATAAAACTGACAGTTTGATCACTGTTGCTTTTGCAAATAGGTGCAAGTAGGAACACAGGGAAGACAGCAAAGAATGATCCACCAGTGTAGTGGTTCTCACTGTGTGACAAGACCCTCTTCCAAAGTGTTGACTGATCCTCAGAAAGATACTTACATTACAATTCATAATCATAGCAAAATTACAGCTATGAAGTAGCAATGAAAGTTTTATGGTTGGGGGGATCACTACAACATGAGAAATTTTACTAAGGGGTTGCAGCATTAGGAAGGTTGAGAACCACTGATCTAGGAGTTTGTAGCTAGTAGAAAAGTTGAAGGCTAACTAAAGGCAGTGACCTGCTGGCCGTCAGAAGCAAGGGCTGTTTAGAAGCCTTTGTTGCTTTGTGTCATTAAGGAATATCCTTTAATAATGATTGGAAAAAACAAATTAAACCCTACAAAGCTGCTAACTTTCCTGGGCTGCTCTTGAGTTTCATTTTTGAGAAAGCTTGTTCAAACCAAGTTTTCAATAGGGGAATGTACCACATTGAGGGCCCAGCGTTTTAGAAAGGAGAGTGCAATGCCATCGGTAGGTTTAATGTGATAGTATGTGGCAGATGACGCCTCCTGTTATGTTTTCTTAATTTCATATTCATTTACTACGTGAATTTTACCAGTTATTACAGTCAGTGGCTTCATGAGATGTAATGTAAACACTAGTCTTTAGTTTCAGGAACAGCACTTCTTTGTTAGAACTTTTATTTGCTACTTAAAAAAAATATATATATATATTTATATCCTCTTTTTTTGTCATTGTCGTTTTACAGGGTTGTAAGAGTCCATCCAGGACCTTCAAGTCATGAATAATCTGATGGTTCCTGAATTAACTGGGAAAACAAACATATCAAATGACATTTGAAGAGTGTTGTCTATATATGTAAAACCTTTTCTCTACATAGAAACTTTTCCATAAGAAGACATTCTGAACATCAAGAGCTTTGCAACAGATGAAAATTAATCCAAGCATCAGATGGAACAACTTTATACTGTTGGGGTCAGGAGTCTGTGGAGACCAGTCTATCACTAATGGCAGACTAATTTCCTTACGGTGTTCATGAGTAAAAAAAAGTTTGCAGAAGAGAAAATTGCACAGATTAAGCCTAAAGAATACCTCTCCAGTGTAAAGAAGGAACAGATGTTAAAACTCTGGATTGAAACTCAGTAATTTTTCCTGTGGTTGAGGCCGGAGTGAGGGACAGATCTGAAAAGGAACGGATTCCTTTGTGTCTTCAGCTGTTTGAAGTTTTTTATTTATTATCTTTTTTCCTTTCTGCATATATATGCTATTTTAAAATATTAATTGGAACTGTCAGTTACAAAATATCAAGAAAAGCCTTTCTTGGTCTAACGATGTGAACAGGCTTGAATGTGAACAGAACAGGAAAGTATCTTTTAACAAAGCCTAGGGCCGGTCTTGAGAGATGGTACAGCCTGAAGAACTCTGATACACACCTGAGTGGATGGTTTAAAGATTTGCGTATGAGAAGAAGATTATTTAATGGACATAATTCTAAGATTGTTTTTTTTTTCATTAAGATAGAAGAATACATGATCTTTATGAGTGAAAAGCAGAGAAGCAAGATAAAGGAGAAACAGAATCCTGCAGCCTCTCTGTAAGCAAGGAATAGGACCAAACTAAGGAAGTACTTGGTCCATTTAGGTAGCAGTTTATTCATACATGGTGACCGCTGACCTCCACCTCTGCTGAGAGAAGGGGCTTCGCTCCAGTCTCTATGGCACCGAGGGAGTCTCGGCCTGTGGAGGAGTCACTCTAGGGAACCTCGTGTTCCTAGGGACACAGGGCCAGTCTTTGAGACAGGAGGCCTCTGGCTGTGAACAGTGGGGGACATTTTAAGTGCTGTCCACATGAGCTCTGGTTTGACTTTGCACGTCAGTGTGCCTTTCCCCTTATACAACCTTTGTCAGCTGTGGAGCAGAAACTTGCCTAGTTCAGAAAACGTGCCAGAAGGTGGCTTCAGAGGGAAGATGATATTGTGTGATCATTCTCTGCATTTGAACTGTTGAATAGAGAAACCCAGCTAGAGGGATTCTTACTGCCTTAAGTTACTTGAAGTCTATGTGTTTGTAACCCTTTATCTCTGGAATCACATTACAAAAACAAAAAACAAAAAACAAACAAACAAAAAAAAACAACTGGAAGCTCAGGCTGAGAATAACAAGGCTGAGTAAAATTGAAGAGAACTGATTCTCCATCATCACTTACTAACAGCTCTTTCTCAAAAGGATTGGCATGTTTTCCCTGTAAGAACTTGAAAATGAGAACGGATCCCATGTATTTTTAGGCATATCCTTTTAGAAGACTGACATCTGTTATAGAGGAGTTTTTCACTATGCGGGTGGTAGGTCTTTATAAGCTATTGACCTAACTGGTCAATAGTTGTAACTAAAGGAGAAAAAAAAAACCCAACAGAACCCAACCGCCAAAATAAGCCAATAAAAGAACTTGGTTTGAAATTCTTCAGTACTTTTAGAGTGAAATACTTCATCGAAAAATTATGTATGCAGCAGTGGAACATGGGCCTGTGCTTTGCAGCGATTCCAACATCCTCTGCCTGTCCTGGAAGGGGCGTGTCCCCAAGAGTGAGAAGGAGAAGCCTGTGTGCAGAAGGCGCTACTATGAAGAAGGATGGTTGGCCACAGGCAATGGGCGAGGTGTGGTGGGGGTGACTTTCACCTCAAGTCACTGTCGCAGAGATAGGAGTACGCCACAGAGAATAAACTTCAACCTGCGAGGCCACAACAGTGAGGTGAGCTCTGACTCTGTTTGCATTTTCTGTGATCTCTTCTAGTGTTCTTCTTGGGCCTCTTCCCTGGCCCCCAACTTTATAGCAGTTCTTTAGAGTTGGTGGTAGTGAGACTTGGCACTGTGAATTCTGTGTCCTGTGTGCTGCCAAGAAAGATACTAAAGTGGGCACGGTTCACAGTGCCCTGTCCTTTCACAAGTAAGTCATTCGTTCCCTCTTTCCATTTTCCTCTCTCTTCCTGAGAGTTGCTGTTGCCTCTCTGAAGGGCACAGATGTTTGGGTGATGCCCAGTGTGGGATAGGTGCAGGGCTTTCTGACTAGGGTGGGAGAATCATACTAGCTAACCCTAACTTGCTTTTTAGTTTTCTGGTTTCCATGATGAAGAAGTGTGTGTTCTATTCCATCCCTGTGGCTCAGTGTGAGACTCAGAGTGATGCTGCCTTCGCCTCAGTATTCAGTCAGTGTGTTTCTGGGCTGATGGCTTAACACTTAGCCTGTATTTTGGAAGTAAAAGAATTCATTAATTTGACATGACCCATGTTATTTTTCCATTGTGTAGGCTCTATTGTAATATTTTGTGTGTTCTATACAAAATCTATACATAGAGTCTCTGGTCTACTAAAACCCCAAAGAGACATTATATGTGAATTTTATTCTACTGTTTATTGAGGAATGCTTAAGTGCTAACTTCTGCCTTTAAAAGAAGATGGTAACTGATAGTTTCTTGTTAAGTGTTTATTTGTATAACATCATGATAATATGCTTCATTGTTCATTAGCTTATTGAGCTTATTTAGATGTCCCTTGGTGTAGTGTCCCTCAGGTCTTTGATGGAGGAGCTACTGTACTTCAGTAAGGAATACCCTCACTGAAGGCCAGCCCATGTTCTTCATGATATACTTGGTCAGATGTCTTTTACTCAGTATAATCTCTGAGGTTCATCCCTGTTGTATACATTGTTAGACTGTTCTTTTAAACTGGTGTTATTTTCCATTGCTATAAGTACACACTTTGTTCATTCTGTTGATGAACATTTGGATTTCGGATTTCTTCCAGTTTTTGGCTCTTATAACTGCTGTGAACATTCACGTACAGTGCATAACTTTTGGTAGAGCTGTGCACTCAGAGAGTGGAATGTCTGAGTCATAGTGTTGGCATGTGTTTAAAAGCAGTAATTGCCAAATAGTTTTCCAACATGGTGATGCCGTTTTATACTCCACCATCAGAGGAGGGACATTTCAGTTGGGAAGCCAGGTTGAGATTCTGCTTCTCAGTGTGAGTTCAATTTATGTAGAACTTTCTTGTGAGTTTGAACTTTTCTTACTAAAAATACAATTTCAGGAATTTTATATATATATATATATATATATATATATATATATATATATATATATGTATAATATTTTTATTCTTGGAGATTTTATACAATGTACTTTGATGAAGAATTATATTTTACAGATACTTTCAAACTTACTACAGTGGGGACACAAAACACATGTCTTACAGAAGCATAATTTGGTTACTGTCTTAAAAGATGTGCAATAAGACCAGCATGACTCTTCTCACACAGTGTAGTCTGCTTGTACAGATCTCAGTCTGGGGAACATGGTGTATTCATGCGGGTTGTTGGGGTTGTAGGACAAGGCTTTTGGGTCCTGTATCAGCAGGTTTTGTGTGTCCGCTTGACTCAAGCTAGAGGCATCAGAGAGAAAGGAGCCTCAGTTGAGAAAATACCTCTTTGAGACCCAGCCTTGTGGGACTGAGCAACTACTACATTCTAGGTTTAATATAGAAGCTTGCACAACTGAAAAAAAAAGGTGTCAAAAATTTGTTTACTAAAAGATGGCCTAACTGAAAAGGAGTTGGGGATACCCAACATCCCTTGGCTTAGTGTTGATAAAGGGATTTTTAAGGCTCAAGGAACTTGGCTAGATTGGGTATGCTGTGTAAAACCTAATCCTCCACAATGGGAAGGCCCAGAAGACATGCCCTTCATGCATCCTGTAAGAGACAAACTGATGAGAAGGGTACCAGCACATGTGAAGAGTTTTGTTGTCCTTTTCCTTGTGCCAGGCCTTAGGGTTGGAGATGCTGCTGCTCTGCTGGATGAATTAAATGCAGTGTGTTTAATTGGGCCCTGAAGTAGCAGGGGCCAGGTGTCAGCACTGAGTCCACAGAGGCAAGGTGATCGAAGCTATTATAATGGGCAGTATAGACCAAGCAATGTTCATAATAGCCTAACCCATAATGGTCAACACAGGCAAAATGAATTTTATTGTGGTATGATTTGAATGGACCTTTGGTGCTGGCTAATAAGTCATGGTGTTTCCACACATGAAGTAGATGAGAAGCCTACTGCATTTTTGTTTGATCTGTATAAGCATAAAAATTCTCAAACAAATGAAGGAAAGACTACATTGGATTATGACAAAAGGCAATCTTGCCCAATGAATTCATTTCCAGACTTGAGCCAATATGCAGACTCAGAACCCTCGGAAATAAAGGGGCTGCCAAATTCCCCTGGGGAAGGATCTTGATAAGACACCTAGTTCTACTGTTAGCCTCTCTCCAATTCTTCCCCAGAGGGAGGAACTTTTTTTTCTCTGGCCTTTTACAAGGGTAACTGTACACTGGGGGAAGGAAATAACCAGACTTCCCAGGATCTTTTGAATACTGGTTCTGAATAGATGGTGAGTCCAAGAGATTCTAAGAAACACTGTGGTCTGCAGGTAGAGTAGAGGTTTATGGGGGCCAGGTGATGAGCGGAGTTTGCCTGATGTTCAGCTCACAGTAGGTCCCCCAACTAATTCTGTGGCTAATTCCCCATTTCCAGAATGTATTGGGATAGATATACTTAGAAGTTGGTAGGATTCTCACTTTGGTTCCCTGACCTGTGGAGTGAGGGCTATTACGGTTTGAAAGACTAAATGAAAACCTTTAGAGTTGCCTCTGCCAAAGAAAATAGTGAATGAAAACCAGTATGGTATCCATGGAGGAACTGCAGAAATCAGTGCCACCCTCAAGGACTTGAAAGATGCAGTGGTCCCCACTACATCTCCCTTTGACTCTCCTGTCCTGCCAGTGCAGCAGACAGATGGATGGTGGAGGACGACAGCTGACTATTGAAAACTCAGTCAGGTAGTGACACTGATTGCAGCTGCTGTGCCAGATGGAGAGTCCTTCCTTGAGCAGATTAACATATTTCCTGGTATGCAGCTATTGATTTAGCAAATGCCTTTTTCCCCATACCTGTTCATCAAGGACCACCAGAAGCAATTTGCTTTCAGCTGGCAAGACCAGCAGTATACCTTTACAGTTTTACCTCTGGGATATATTAACTCACCTGTCTTGTGTCATAACTGAGTTAGACGGGATTGTCTTTCTCTTGTACAAAATATCACACTGGTGCACTATACTGATGACATTGTGGTGATTGGACCAAGTGAGCAGGAGGTGGCAACCACTTTGGACTCATTAGTAACACATATAGACATTAGAGGATGGGAAATAACTCCAACCAAAAATTCAAAGGCCACCTACCTCAGTGAAATTCTTAGGATTTCAGTACTTTGGGTCATGCAGAGTTACTCCTTCTAAGGTGAAGGGTAAGTTATTGTACCTGGCCCTTCCGACCACCAAGACACCAGATTTACTGGATCTGTTTGGATTCTGTTCCCCACTTGGACTTGGGCATGTTACACCTGCCTGTACACCAAGTGACTGGGAAACTGCTAGCTTAATGTGGGGCCTGGCACAGGGGACGGCTCGTCAACAAGTCCAGGCTGCTGTGCAGGCTGCTCTGTCACTTGGACCATAGGATCCATCTGTAAGGCGTTTTCTCAACTGGTGATTTGTGGGTAGTACCATCTTGGGTTGGTAGCTCTGGGTTCTGTAAGAAAGCAGGCTGAGCAAGCCATGAGAAGCAAGTCAGTAAGCATCACTTCTCCATGGCCTCTGCAGCAGCTCCTGCCTCCTGGTTTCTACCCTGTGTGAGTTCCTGTCCTGATTTCCTTCAGTAGTGAACAGCAATATCGAAGTGTAAACTCTTTCCTCCCCAGCTTGCTCTTTGGTCATGGTGTTTCATCGCAGCAACAGAAACCCTAACTAATTCAAGTTGATGCTCGCATAATGGGGTATTGCTGTGACAGACCTGTCCATATTTTTGGAAGGATCGTGGAAGGACTTTGGAACTTTGAGCTAGAAAAGCCACTGAGTGGTGAGCTTCATTGGAATGTTCTTGGGGAGCTACAAAAATAAGAATGTTGAAAGTAGTGCAGAAGATAGAGGCCCAGCTTGTGAAGTTCTAGAGGGAAATTTAAAGACTATCAGGGCTGTTTGCTATTTTGAATTAAGATTCTGTCATTCTGGTCAGCTGGGGCTGGAGAGTTAGCTGTGATGCAGAAGAGAACAGCATCATTGAAGAAAAACCATCATGTTACTGGGACAATTGATGCTGATAAGCTGGGGCTGAGACATTTGTGGTGATTAAAAAGAGACCAGCATCACTGAGGTGAAATCTTCTGAGAAGTGTTTCCTGAAAGCACAGAGAAGCTGTGTTCCAGAGATGACCAAAGTTGTACCTTATGCTGGCAGCCGGACTTGGTAATATGTAAGAGTCACCCACGTGATACTGGTTTGAAGGCATGAAGGGGTCATGGAGCACATCTGAGACTTGACACTGTGAGAGGCCAGGAGAAGCCATTGGTGAAGGTACAGTGTTAGTGGCAGTTAATAGCCCAGAACTGAGGGGGATCACACCGAGCATTGTAGCTTGGCACCATGAAGGGAGCTGTGAGAGACAGTTGGTGAAAGTGCGGCCCAGTGCAGAAGACCCCAGCACATTGGAGATGCCAGTACTCTGAGATGACCACCAAGACCAGTAGCAGTGGAGTGGAGGTAGCTGGAGCCGAGAAGATGCTGCAGAAGACAGAGCTGGAGAAATGACCCAAGCCTTTTGGAAGAGTCCAGAAGATTGTGAGTGGATTCCAGACGTTAGATGGTTGGTTGGAATTTGGTTTTGATTGTGACCGTGCCCTGATTTTTCCCTCTTGAACTAAGAATGTATTTTACTGGAGCCCACAGTTGAGAGATTCTGAATTTTAAAAGACTTTGGAATTTAAGAAATTGGTGGTTTTAAAGCAGCTGAAATTTTAGTGTGTCTGAATTTGTAAAGACTCTGGGACTTTTAAAATTATTTATGTTTTTAATGTGAGATCTTGAAATGAATAAGAAATTAAGGGTTGTGGTTTAATAGTGATATGTTTGTCACGTTGACCAAAAGGGTCAGTTGTACTGGTTGGCTTTATTTGTCAAGTGGACACAAGCTAGAGTCATCAGAGAGGAAGGAGCCTCAGTTGAGAAATGTCTCTATGAGATCCAGTCCAGACACCCAGCCTTGTGGGACTAGGCAGCTACTAGATTTTTGGACTTTCCATTCACAAGCTAGGCATTGTTGGATTAGTTGGACTGCAGCCTGTAAGAAGTCATTCCATATGTACAATAAATTGCATACACACACACATACACACACACATAAACATATATAAACACATAAGTATGTGTTGACAAA
>NW_021604663.1:4512258-4555871 GCF_004785775.1 Grammomys surdaster | reverse complement strand
ACATATATAAACACATAAGTATGTGTTGACAAATAAAACACATAATACACACACACACACACACACACACACACACACACACACACTCACACACTCCATAGCTCTCTAACTCTAGAGGCCCCTGACTACTAACACAGACCCAAAGGGTCATCCAGTGAACTTGTCCTTTCAGCTTCTGCACTCTGTGCAGTCTTTCGGATTCTGTCTGGAGAAGGTCCTGAGGTGGATATTCTCCCCTCTAGTCTTTTTTTTTTTTTTTGGTTTTTTTCGAGACAGGGTTTCTCTGTATAGCCCTGGCTGTCCTGGAACTCACTCTGTAGACCAGGCTGGCCTCGAACTCAGAAATCCGCCTGCCTCTGCCTCCCAAGTGCTGGGATTAAAGGCGTGCGCCACCACTGCCCGGCTCTCCCCTCTAGTCTTAAGAGAAAGATTACACACTAGAGTGGGCGAGTTGAGAGTTCTGACTACCATATAAGGCTCTGCAACTCAGATAGGGATTTGTTTCACTGTTAAAACTGAGTTGTGTTTTCCTCACTCTACATTTTTATTCTTTATTAACTTCTGTTTTTTTTTCACATTAGAATGTAGCCCAGAATGACTGCCTGCTAAGTAGAATGACCAATGGTGCTAGTTTCCCAAGATGTGGTACTGGCCGTGCTAAGTCCAGGGAAGTCCCCAGCACATGGAGACAGTCATTCCAGTGCCCAGTGCCTAACTTGATATTTGTAAGCTTCGAAGCTTCCAACCCAGTGATTGTTCCCATGGTTCCCAGAAGACTCACAGCAGATACTATGCAAGCTCATAGACACTACACCTTGTCTAAGGTCATGCTTTGTAATGGGGAGGGCTGGAATTTAATCCAGAGCCCTCTGAGACCCCAGCTTATCTTTATTTTCTCAAAAATTGTATTACATGCAAATCTGTAGTTCCCTACAATTTTGAAATCTAAGGGCTCTGAAAATAGGAGTTTTTGTTAATTGAATGCAAGGAAAGCCTGACCTGATACGAGTGAGGCTGTTATCATCCCATCAGTTCAGGGGGAAAACCACTTGTTTTCTTATGAGTGCTACTGGACGCCAGCTGTGTGGGCTCCATTTCCACTGCAGTGTGGGCTCCCTGGCTGCGTGGATGTGAGATGCTTTCTCTGACTTGCTCCGCTCTTCTGTACATTGAGCAGACTCCTATGATTGGTCGCACTGCCAGAACTTTGGCCGAAGTTGTCTGCTCAGTGATGGTTTGGCAAACTTAGCAGAAAATGTGGTGTAGTCTTTGCAAGGATTGTTTAACTCTCCATTCTAGTTCATTGTGGTCCCCCCACCCCCCAACCCCGCTATCTAATAAAGCATTATCCTGCCCAGTGACCTCACAATGCTAAATCCTTAGGTCTCCTTTCTGCACTGATATACCTATGACATCAGTAGAGTTGAAATGTCTCTTTTCAGAACACCAGGCTTTCCTATTTTACTTTTCTGGCCTCAACTTTCCACTCGGCTTTGTAGCTCTCCCCATCCCCATCTTTAAATGTTAGAAGATGTATAGCTTTTTAAAGATTATTTTTTTGTCTTTAATTCTACCTATCCTGATGACTCCTAAGTTTCTATCTTCTTCAGTCTTCTCCTTCTGGTTCCAGATTGTATTGTCCTGTTTGATAGACATTAGTAGTCTTAAGTCATAGTCACCCCAGGGCACATCTAATGGGGACCCTTGGTAGTCTCCATTTCAGTAGCTGGAGAGCCAGCAGTCAAGTGTCTCTGAGCTCCCTGACATCTCTAGTTCCCACATCCAGTTGTTATAGCAAGATTTCCCTCTATAGCTAACTCCCAAATCATATCACAAACATGCTGTTTTTCTGTCTTTCCTCATCACTACATCTAGTTCAAGCCTCTTTACAGATTGTTTGCCTTAAACTCTGCCACTTAGCTTTTCTTTGGATTGTTGATGACTTGGGGGCCCAGAAACCACACAGCTCTGACAGTGGAAGGTATCCTGAGACACAGGAGCCCAGGAACCACATAGCTCTGAGAGGAAGCCTCCTTAGCAGAAAGAAGCCTTGCAGTCCTGAGGGAGGATATTCCTGGCTGAGCTGTGGAGTGCTACTGTGTAACAGCTCTGCTCAGTGAGCCTCTTGTTCAGCTTGCAGAACTCAGAAGCCTCGGCCCAGCTCTACTTCTTTGCTTCTTAGGCAGGGCTTATATAGGAATTTGTAAGGGGTGGTGGGGTGAGGCAAAGACGTCCATGGTGAGGATTGGTGGGATTTTAAATCCTAAGCTTGGGGGAGCTCAGGGATTGGTGGGTTTCCCTGTTCAGAGATTAGTGGGAATTTTTTTGTGGGCAGGGGCTGGGCATTCTACTGCCCTGGGGCTAGGAATGATAGTTACAGCTATTAGAAAATGACCTTTAGGGCCAATTGGGGAAGTCTTGTCAGGTGAGGGACTGGCTGTTTTCCTGCTTTTGAGGGTTTACAAGGTTTATAAAGTATACACCATTTCCAGAGGGAGTCCATGGCAGGGAATACTTAGATTTCCCAAGAGTTATTAAGATATTATAAAAAAATCATTTGTACTTTTTTTTTCATTTTTAAAACCACTGCATAGCATGCATCACAATTCTAGAAAGAACAGGAATGTCTGGATTATGACAACAATCTTTTAAATTCAATTTTACAGCTCAGTCATGCTCTGTGGTGAAGACTCAAAGCCAGACACCTGGTCTATATTGGGCACAAGGATGATAGAAGATCTGAAAACACTTTGTTGTTGTTTGTTTTCAAAACATGCTTTCTTTGTGTAGCCTTGGTTGTCTTGGAACCTGCTCTATACACCTCAACTTGCAAGATTTTTTTAACTGTTAAGTTAGCATACACACAAGGCGAAGGGTTTTACTATGTCATTGAAAACTTTTAGAAGCGTTTTGCAGAATTTAACATTTAATAATATATACACTAATTCTACTAAGAAACTTCATTCCATACTAAAGCTAGCAAAGCCCATAAAGCTGTCATCTCTCTTACGGGCTCTTGACAGTTACTGATGCTCTTTCCTCTTGTTCTCTGGGTTCAGAGATCAGAAGCACTCCGTGTGCCACTGATGGCCTGTGCTCCTTGAGACCCGCAGTGGAAGGAGAGCACTGATTTCCAAAATCTGTCCACTGTAGCACCTGCTCCTACATGTGCATGTCTGATAATATATTTTAAAACATTGCCACAGTTAACTCTACTACCTTTCTTTATAATGCCATGCCTGAAAAAGTGTGTGATAGTGATTGTACTGGGCTGATCACTATTGAGTGCTGTAGACAGTTGGGGGATACTATGCTGTGAACCCTTGTCTTCAGAGAAGCTTTCTGGGCAAGTCAGAGAATGAGTTCTATGCCTTGAGCTCATTTTAACGGCTTGACCATTTGAAGGTCCATGCTGAGTTGAACCCTGCTGGGCATTGGCTACACAGTGATGAAGCAGGAACTGTTCTGACCTAGATGACTTGGGCATCACAATGGCTACCGTTTAGGTGGGTATAATGTTGCTGATGACAGCTGACCGAGTTGCCCATAATTCTTCATGTGTTGTATGTTCATTACTTTTTAGTCCTTCTAACAACTCTCTATGACTTAGTATTAACCTTCCTATACAGGCTAAGGATGTGCAGCTCCGAGATATCAGAGATCTTCTCAAGGCCACATGGTTGTAAATGTAACAAGTCCCTTGGACAGTTAACTGAGATGCTGGAGAATAGGGGAAGGCAAGACTTGTGCTCAAGTGGGCCAGGCATACTCAGCTGCAAAGCAGTAGGAGCAGTTGTTTCTGAACTACCAGAGATCCTCCTGCCTCTGCCTCCCTAGTGCTGGTATTAAAGTGTGCCACCACTGCAGCCCTGCAACAGGTTGGATTCTTTTGGATTACAGAAGTGGGGTTTTTTCCTTCAGTATTGTTCTAGTTTGTTTATTTTGCTGAAAACATGAATAAACGTAACAACCAAAAGCAGCTAGGGGAGAAAAGGGTTTCCTTGTCTTACACTTCCGGGTCACAGTGCATCATGGAGGTGAGTCAGGGCAGGAACCTGAAGGCAGGAACTGAAGCTGAGTCCACACAGGAACTCTCGTTTACTGCTTTGCTTCCCCTGGTTTGTTCAGCTGTTTTTCTTCTTGAGTTCAGGCTCATCTGCCCAGGGATGGTACAAGCCATAGTGGTTTGGGCCTTCCTCTGTCAGCAGTCAAGAAGATATCCCCACAGACATCGTCATAGACCAGGCTGTTGGAAGCATTTCCTCACGTGAGATCTCATCCCAGATATGTATAGGTTTGTGTTAAGTTGACAAAATGATGACAGATCCAGAAGGCTGAATTCACATGTCTGCCATGAGGAAATAAAAGGCAAAAGCCAAAAACTATGATGAGGTTGAAAGTACAAACGAAGCAGTCAGCTTTCCGTCTTTTGGTGACTCAGCTGCCCTCTGCCTGTGCTTTTCTTTCCTCTTCCTCAGCACCTCACACTGTCCTCTGCTCCTCTGAGTTCTACATTATAGCTTTCCTCTTCCTCAGCACCTAACACGGCCCTCTGCTCCTCTGAGTTCTACATTACAGCTTTTCCTCTTCCTCAGCACCTCACACCGTCCTCTGCTCCTCTGAGTTCTACATTACAGCCACACTGGCTGAGTTTGTTCCTGCTATCTGATCTGCGTGTTGGAGATTGCCACCTAGGAAGTTAGAATTTGAATTTGTGAGTTAATCGGGAATACAAGTCTCTTCTTTAACCTTTTTCATTTCTTGGTCTATTTCTAGCTGTTTCTTAGTCTAGTCCGCTCCTTTGCGATTCTTGTTGCTATCCATCAGCAGATGAATTGGTAAGAATATGTGGTACACATACAAAGTGAAAAATGATCCAGCCATAAAGAGAAATGAAATCTGCAGAAAAGTGAACGGGCCTAGAAGTATGTTAATAGAAATGACCCGGTCTCAAAGAAAAGAAAGCATCTGTTTTCTCCCATATCGACCGGAGCCTGTAACAGATGTCTCTTTATAAGAGCAAAGTTGAGGGTTTTTTTTTTTTTTACATCTCCAACAGGATTATTTTTAAAGGAATGACCTAAGAGAGAAAAAAATGGGGTACAGAAGTATGAACTAGAAAATAAATACAAATGTAAGCTGTTTTACTAATTTTATAACCACAAACTTGTACAGAGAATGATGCCCTGTACAAAACACATCAGATTCAAACGGGGTGTTCCCTCAGCAAGGCTGAAGACTCAGTCTCCAGTATTTGAAATTTAGGATGCAGTTCTTCTTGCTTGGATGGATCACTGGGTGTTTGGCACAGTCCAGGCTTTTAACCAGATTTGAACAGAAGAATGGCCACCTGACCCAGGTAGAAGTAGATGAAGTGTTAAGTGTGTCACGTGACTTCCGAAGTTGCGGCCCACAAAGCAGTGCCAGGTGGGGTGGTACTTCTTGTCAAACTCCTTGATATGGGTGGGCCGCAATATTCTTCTCTATGTTGTACTTCTCCAACGCCTGAGTGGTGCACTCCACCGAGTCTTTTTTTTTTTTTTTTTTTTTTGGTTTTTCGAGACAGGGTTTCTCTGTGTAGCTCTGGCTGTTCTGGAACTCACTCTGTAGACCAGGCTGGCCTCGAACTCCACCGAGTCTTGTTGCAGCTCTTCCGACATCTCTGCATTCTTGATCACTGCCTTCCGGTTGCACATGGTTACCGTGGAGCAGGGGCCCGTCGGCTGCTGCGTGCTCCTAGGAAAGGCGCTACCGAAGCCGTCGCACATCTCTCTTTTTAAGAGCAAAGTTGAGGGGTTTTTTTTGTTTTCCCTTTTCTTTTCAAATATCCATCTCTCCCCCCCCCCTTTTCTACCTTCTGAATTATTTGTTCTGCTGCTCAGGTCGATCTCTGACTCTGAGGCTTCCTTACTCAAGCCTACAAGGCACCAGCATTACAGCTATGAACCACTGTGCTTGGCCTCATCTGTTTGTATTTAGGAATTTTGATTATTTTATCTTGTTCATATTTTAATCAATTTATTAACTTTCAGTGCCAGAGATTGAACTAGAGCTTTGTATATGCTGTGTACTTTGTATGATATCTCAAATGTCCAAACTTTTATTTATAAATTAACTATAGCTAGGTATGGTTATAAAATATACTTGTAATATGAGCATTCAGGAGGAAGAGGCAGAAATGTGAGTTTGAGGTCAGCCTGTATTACATAAGACCCTGCCTCAAAAATAAAACTAGTCTTTGTGTGTTGGGGGCATTGTGTATCAGTTCTTTATCTTCTGCATATATAACAAGTATTTCTCTTAATATTTTATATAATTTTGACTTATTGCATCATCTGAAAAATGCATATTATTATTATTTTTTTTACATTTTCAGATGTGGTCGGCTTTATTGCCAAATTTTGAATCAGAGTTGGAAAGCCCTGTTTTAGTCTTGGTCATCCTACCCTGAATGCATATGGTCTCGTCTGCTCTTGGAAGCTAAGCAGAATTGGGCCTGATGCGTATGTGGATGGGCCAAAGTCTGTTTTGAATGTGGGTTATAGAAGAATCCATGCATATTTACTTGTAGCTTATAAGCAGGCTCAAGAGCACGGCTGGTAAGAAAGTCATCATATACTTTGTACTCATTAGAGAGTCTTGTGTCTATGGCTTCCTTACAGCAAGTACTAACTCAGCACGCTCAGACATGCCAGGCAACCTGTCTTAAAACTTCTCTAAACGTAGCTGAACTAAAGAACAGAGAGATTACCATTTAGATCCTTGGAATCTTAATTAGTGAGATAATCGTGAATATACATCTTTTAAAAATTTCATTAGTTTCTCAGTCTATTTATAGGTAGCCCATAAGGCTGGTCACTCATTATGAGAGTCTTGACAGTTAATTTGGTCACTTTGTTTAAGATAGTGTTTTTCTTGAGACCACTCTTTTGAACAGAGTCCAGTCCAAGGCTCATTTTTGTTATAGAGCTCTATTTTTATTGGAGAATTATTATTTTAAATGAAAGATTATATATTATAAACCTTAGCTTGTTCTCTGTAATTCATACCAAGGAGACAGTACAGTAATGAGAAATAGACCCATAAATATAAATCTGTTTTGCTGTTAGAGATTTCATGAAAGACAGTCTCTGCCCTACCCCCTATTAATGAGTTAACCCTTATCTAGAGGGAGGGAGAGAGAATGACCCTCTGCAACTGAAATTGAAAATAATATTGAGTCACTCATTTGCACTTTTAGAAGATGCAAAATTTGATCCTAGCACTTGGGAGATAGAGGCAAGTAAGTCTCTTAGTTCGAAACCAGCTTGGCCTTTATAGAAAGCTCTAAGATAGCCAGGGCTACACAGAGACCCTTGTCTGTCTCTGTCTGTCACCCCCCCACCCCCACCCCCATGGTCAGGGAACCAGTAGGAAGACAGTTTGGTTTCATTGCAATTCTCAGAGGTGACTTTATCTCACCTACTTTCTGAGTTGCAGCTTACTTAATATTTAATGAGGTGGTGTTTAGGAATTTTACCAACTTTGAGGTTCTGTATTACAGGGAACTTTTACTTCCTGATTACAATCCCCAGAAAGGTTAGACTATTTAGCTGGGTTTTTTTTTTTCCTTTAAAATTAAATGTCCACCCTTTGTCTGTTTATTTGTGAATATTCTTGATCTTCATAGTCTCCATCAGATAAGTTGTTTACTATAGGGTATGTTGGGTACAGAAGGGAGTAGGTAAAACTGAGGACTGCTTCTCATGGATCTGTACCTGCAACTTGAAAGACATGTTTAAAACGTTCAGTGTCTTCACACATTACTCTTGTGCCATTGTAATACTTTGCCAAGTTAGCGTTCAGCTTATATCATGTCTACTTGTTTATGCCTGAAGAATGGACAATCTAATTATTAAAAATCCATTCTTCACTTAGAGGACATTTACTGGGAACCCTAGAGACTTGTTGATCAGCTAACTTATTTTCTTCTATGGGAAAAAAAGAGCCATTTTAGTTTTTAAACCTGTAAACTCAGAACTTGGGAGGTGGAAACAGGGTCCTGAGTTTACAGAAAGATGCAGGCCCATCTGATCTATACAAGACCTCTTCTCAGTATTCTCTTTTCTCTTCAAACCAATAAATATAGACAAATAAGGACAGGGAAGGTAACTTAGAACCAGATGCCTGTTGAGGCAGCCCCCATCTTTGTAAGGCTCAGTTCCTGAGGTGCTGTAGTAGTCAGCTGGCAGCATAGACTTGGCTTAATTAGGAAGGAAAGGCCGGTACCTTAAGTAATGTGAAACACATTTAAGTTGCAAGGATTATAACTTGTTAGCAGAAAGTTTCTTTTCTGTAATAGCTTTATGCTTAGAAAGTTGTTTTTTTCCATATCTTCTCTAGTAAATGCATTATGATTGCTTCACCATTGCATTTTAAAAGTTTTGAGATTTTACTTGAGTATTATGTGTATATTACTACTGTTATTGAAATAAAATTGCATATGTAAATATTTTGATCCAAAACAATTTACAACTTGTTTAAAAGAATGGCTTCTTATATGTTAACATTCTGCTACCTGCCCTGGTGTTGAGGTGAAGAAGGTGAACACAGATTTTGTTAATTATAATGTATGCTATTGCAAGCAGACAACTACTCAAATTGGTTCAGACAACTCATAAAAAGAATATATTGGCTCATGGAAACACCTGAGGATGTCAGGTTTGAGACAACAGGACCTGGTATCTATCTCTCTTGCTGTCTTCTGTATAGTGTTTTTTTTCTTAGACTGAGTCAGTGTGATTGCACTTAGCAGCAGCAGTCTCCCAATTTGTTTTGTGTTTTGGTTTTTCAAAACCGAGTTTTTCTGTGTAACCCTTGCTGTCTTGGAACTCACTCTGTAGACCATTCTGGCCTCATACTCACAGGGCTCTACCTGCCTCTGCCTCCCAAGTGCTGGGATTAAAGTCATGTGTCACTACTGCCAGGCTTCCTGATTTGCTACTTAAAAATCAAAACATAAAAAAACATAAAAAACATAAAAAGCCAACCATATTTTCCCCAATGAAATGATTGGGCTTGAGTCATATTGTGTTGTGTTTGTCGTGGGGCCAGACTTGAACTACTTGATGATCCTAGGAAGGCGATGCTGTAATTGGTCGAGTCTGAGCTGTGTCTGTACCTGAGCAGGGTAGCTAGTTTGAAATGTTCCTCTGAAAACATGTCAACCAAGTATAAGAGATGATGTTTTCCTGAGGGACTATCAAGAATCTGCATTAGAATCAAGGAACAATTAGAGTGGGTGTCAAAAATAATGTTTGTTTGCTCTGAAGCCTATCCCTCTATGTAGTCCACAACCTAGTAGAGGAAGGCAGATTTAGAAGATTTAGGTGGACTGAAGTGCAAATCAGACTTGGAAATGAAATGAATAACATTCAGAAACGGACACTTAAAAAGCATAGGCTTAAAGGTAGCGAGGTTGGTAAATACAGCATTGCAGTTAATCTTGCTAGTGTTCTCACGGACATTCTCATGCAGCCCACTTTTGCAGTACATGTTGGAGGAGTAGCATACTTGCTAGTTCTTTGGGTCATTCTTCGTAGCTACAAGAGCACTGGCTAGAGTGTAAACTGCTCCACAACAGAGTAGTTAACTGTTTTCTCTCTATCCTGTTGAGAACTTACCACCATAGGTAGAATGGGCTAGCTTATTTGTGACACTGTTCAGCCACATTGTGTTACATCTTGTAGGGAACAGTGAGGCTTGGAAGGTGAGCTTGATCCAGGGACCCTCAGCATTAATTATGCTGTGGCAGAGAAAGACTTGGTGGGATTCGGAGTCAGAAGTGAGGACAGTGTTTGGGGGTAAGAGATGGTCACTGAACGTTGTCTGAACAATCCAGCTTTCCCATGAAGGCCTTGATTTTAACAGTTTCTCCTCTGGGTCAGAGGAGTATTACCTCATTTGAATGCAAACTCCACTCGTACACATGCCAAGTGACTACTCTCCTCTTGCTGTTTTCTGACTGGGCAAGCATTCCTCTGTGTAGGACCAGGTGCCCAGAGAGTCATGGAACATATTGTCTATACTCAGGTATAATATTGGGTCGCTTGAGACTCATGACAGTCAAGGTGTACTAATACAGTGTCTTAGTAAGTTTAGGTGCTTATTCTGAGATCAAGATGTAGTTCTCAGCGATTTCTCAAGCACTAAGGTGCTATGCCATGATGATAATGGACTAAGCCTCTGAAGCCATAAACAACCCCCAGTTAAAAACTTTCCTTTATAAGAGTTGCTTTGGTATGGTGTCTTTCTGCAGCAGTAGAACAGTGACTAAGGTAATGACCAACTATGTGACATCATCACTAAATAGACAAGGCCAAGGCAGGACATTTTGTTGTGGTAATGAGCTGACTTTTCCATCATGTGCTGTCACATTGGCTGGCTGCCATCGCTGTGAACAGTTACCTGTCTGCTGATAGATTCGGAATGTTCCTAATAGGAATACTTAAAAGAGTGCTAGTGTTCTCTCACCACCACTCCCTTCCCCCTTCCTTTTTTGAAACAGGGAGATGTGGACTGAAGACTGGTCTTGAATCTGCTATGTAACTGAGGATGACCATGTGCTGATCCTTTGCCTAACCTCTCAAGTGCTGGGATCACAGGCAGGAGACACTATTTGTGCCTTCTCCCATTTCTTTAAAAGAGAAAGCTTGGGGAGATATTGTTGATGTGTGAAAAAGGATAAAATACTTGACTTCAAAATATTCATTATCAAATGATGAATTTCCATATAGTGAAATAGGTAATTGAGAAGAGGTGTATATACAAAGGGTTTAAGAGGCAGTGGTGAGAAGGATGTGAAGGAATTCTTCAGGGAATGATTCAGACTCCCTGTGTGTAACACAGGGATCTAAAGGGGAAAGAGAAGTTGTGAAGAGGTTTGTATTAGTATCAGGGTGGTAGGGAAGAAAGCTGGGAGAAGAGAGGATATTCTTCCTGGTATACTTGGAATACCAGGTAAAGGATTATCTTCCCTCGGTGATGGGGAGCATCTTAAAGGGGGAATGCCACCCACTGTTACCCTGGCGAGATGTAGCGTGGGCTGCGGATTGAAGAAGACAGATTGTGAGCTGAGAATTAGGAGGAAAGGCTTTTGTAAGAATCTAGGCAGAATGAGTGTGTTCTGACGAAGTGAAGAGAGTGAGTGTGAGAGATAAGCTGTAGGTGCAAGTGGGTTACAGACTGGTTAGCATATGTGGCAAATAAAAAGGCTGGGTCACAGTGCCCTGTAACTTCATGAGTGCGCACCATTTACTTACCTATAGGAGACTGGCCATTTGGGGATATGCTGTATTTGATGATCTGGTGGGATTACCTATTCAAAATTAAAGTTCAAGTTCCTGTATGCAGGGGCTGGAGAGATGGCTCGCTCGGTGGTTGAGGCACTTGTTGCTCCTCTTGTGGTAGCCCACAGTTCAGTTCCACAGCATCACCCAGCTCAAGCCACACACCTAACTCAAACTCCAGAAAAAGCCAACATTGCTGGCTTCATTGTGCACCTCCCTGCACTCACATGCACCCCCACACCATGCACAGAATTAAAAATAATGTGAAAATCATGCGTGCACTCATGTGAATGAATTTTCAGAACAGTGGATGAGTGAGAGAAGACAGATACCAGTGATTGCATAGAGTGTCCAGGTCTTAGAGGATACAGTAGAGATGGCACAAGAGGGTTTGTGGGCTGAGGAGACCGTGATTGTTGTGGTAGTTGAATGGGTGTGTAATTAGTTTAAAGTTATACTTCAGTGTGTGCATTTTGTTATGCACATATTATAATTTGGTAGAAAAAAAGTAAACCTTTAAGTGGGAGGTCAGGCCAGAGGTAAGTAAGTAAACCTGCAGGGGCTTCGTTTAGGCTGTGGCTGAAGTTCTTTGAGTGGATGAGTAACATACTGAAATGGGAGAGGCCCAGAGATAGAAACTGGGTTGTAAGCTTTAGACTGGGCAAGAAAAGGAGCCCAGGGAACTTACACCCACCCAAGCCTGATGCCAGAAGGGTGGCTAGAGACCGTCCCAAGGGAAGGGGCGGTATGCTTAGACACGGCAGGTTTTCCTCTGCTGCTGAGGCCCCACAATAGAAACTGCTGGTTTCAGTAGTTTGAAATTCATTGTTTTTCAGTGAATCTGTGGTTGAAGATGGAGTCAGCCTGACAGTGAGGATGACTGATGCAGACCACTTCTTCCTAGGTGTAGACCACAAGTACTAAACTAGTAGATAGCTCTTTGGAAAACTCAGTGCAATTCTTAACAATTTCTTGGTCCTTTTATCTGTTATGGGCTAGGGAATTTTAATATAAAAAATAACTGTAGATGGAGGTCATTGATGGGCAAGGGATGACGAAGGATTCTTAGCACTTCTCCGACAGGCGGAGGGTGTGGCATTAGGTTGGGGTGGCTGTAGATAGGACTGGCTTATGGGAAGATGGTGAAAAAGTTAGCAGAGAAGCTGGTTTAAGGAGCTTTTAGAAAACTTCTAAAATTGCTCCTTTGGAAACAGGAAAAAGAACTCTCAGTTTCTATTGTGATGAAATACCGTGACTAAAAGCATTGTGGGGAGGAAAAGGTTCCATTTAGCTTACACTGTTCATATCACTGTTCATCAACAAAGGAAGTTGGGGCAAGACTCAAACAGGGCAGGAGCTGATGTGAAGACCATGCAGCTGCAGTGGTGGTGGATATCAGCCACTCCCTATGGCAAACACACACATGAGTCTGGATGCCATACCTATTCACACCACCTCAGCCGGGTCTGTCACTAGCACACAGAATGGCTCTGGCAGGGTGTTGTTGTTGTTTAAAAAAAAACAACTCTGGTTACTAAGAGCTACTGTGCTGTGAGATAGTGGATCTGCCAGGCATCCAGAGGTATGTAGGTTAGCCCATTGCTGGGGTTAAATTTGTTGACCTTGTGATGAAGTTAAGGTTTTTATTTACTTATTTTCCTTTCAGTCTTGCAGATGCCTCTGGAACACAACACAGGTTCTCCCCAGTCACACTTCCTGTCTCCTGAGTCAAGATTTTGCTTGTCTAGAAATGAGAGCCTTTTCCTAAGAACATGCTTTCTTGAATGAACACAGGATCCACTGCTGTTGTGAAGGGCAGGGCTAGGCAGAGGCCTGTCAGATACTCGGCTTTTGGCCAATACCATCTGTTGGAGGTTTGTCTTCTACGAAGCATTTTGAGGTATAAATGTTGGCTTCTGTGAGAAGAACATTCTGAGAAGATTGCCTTTCCAGGTGTCAGCACTGTCTGGGATGTACCTTGGAGGTCTTACATAAAATGCCTAGGGTAAGCCAGCAGGCCCACAGATGCTAGCAGTTCCATTAGTTTAGCAGAGAGAAGGCTATACCATCTGTCCTCGTGTTCATCAGCTGGCAGCGATACACCAAAGGTGTGATTCTGTGCCCAGAAAAGTCCCGTACAAACTTAGATCAGATCAGGGTTGTGCTGGTTTCTCTTATTCTGTGGTGGGTTGGTCAAAGCCAAGCAAAGTAGCTTTCACTTTCCACTAACTCTGTGATGACTCTGTAACCTCTTATGGTGTCGCCTTAGCTCCTCAGTCACGTACTGTAGTCAGAAGCACTGCTTAGGGTTCCTCAGGATTGAACTTTGAACCACTGAGGAAGTAAGGCTGGGCTTTCTACTTAACCACTCCTGTCCACTGTGGGAAGTGAGTCCTGTTAGTACTTGGATACATCGTGGATTAAATTGGAGAATTTCCGTGAGACTATACATCTTAAAAGTACCACACAAGCTGGGCGGTAGTGACACACACCTTTAGTCCCAGCAGAGGCAGGGGTCTCTGAGTTCAAGGCTAGCCTGGTCTACAGAATGAGTTCAAGGACAGCCAGGGCTACATAGAGAAACCCTGTTTTGAAATATCATTTCCCCTCCAAAAAATAAAAAGCTACTACACAAAAGTTGTTTTAGTCTGAACTTTCCCCAGGAGGCCTGACTTTTAGCTTTTCAACCCTTCCTTTGCTGCTCAGAAGTCTGTTTCTTATAGTTTTCTCTGTAGTCTGTGGAGGGATGTGTTTTGGGGGTGTGGAGGACACAGCATTTGGAACTGAAGACATTAGACGCTCTTTTCAAAGCTGATGCAAATGTTAGGAGCTGTTCTTAGAGGCCGATCTGAGTCTGTAGATTTCGGTGTGCTTTGTGAATGCTATGTTCCAAACCCCTCTACCCTCACCCACTAAAGTTTCCTCTGTTTATTTAAGCAAACCTGTAAGTCCTGTGGCATACAAGGTTTTCTTAATAGATTTGGGGCATTTGGGGAGAACTTACAGAGTTATGCCTTATTGTGAGCAGTTAGCACCTATTTTTACAAAGAGAACTTCTTTGGTGAATTGTTTTTACTGTTACTGTGAGTAACAAAAAATAAAGGAATTTGTTGTTGTTTATAGACAGTTAAGAAAGTAGATGTCTTATATCAGTTAGTTGTATGTGACACATCTGCTTTACCCTGGTATAAAAAGGCCATTTATAGAGATCTGTTCTTGGAAGGCAGGAGTTACACTTGTAGGGCAATAATACATAATTCATAGAAAATTCTAAAGTCCTGACTGAAACACAGACACCTTGGAGAAAAATACTGATTTTCATGGTGTCATCGTGCTTTTTTTCAGAAACAGTAGCGCTTTAGGATGGCAGTGCTCCTCCACACAAGGCTAGGAGAGAAGCACTGCCCACCAGGCTGTTTGTAAGGAATATGAGAAAGTCAGCAGTTGGCTTTGGTGAGGCCCCAGGAGAAACATACCCTTGATGTGAGCTATGGGGCTTTGTTCCCAAATAGTTGCCAGCTCTACTCATTACTTCTCTTCAATACAGTATCTTTGATGTTGAATAGGGAGAAAGAGGTGACATCAGAGAGCCACCTCTTTGGTTCTTCCCCTTATGTGGGTGTCTGCATCAGCCACCCTCTCTTCTCTTTTGACCTAGAAGGAAATGAGACTTGTTCACAATTGTGTGTATTGATGGAACTTGGTAGGAAGACCCCAACCACTTTTTTCTTTCTTAAGAAAGAATCTTTGGTAGTTGGGTTTTCATCCTTTCCTGGTTATATTCTCCAATGGAACAAACTAATGATTTCAAACTTGGAAGTTGAACATATTAAAATTACACTGCTTTTTTTCCTTTCTCAAGCTAAGTAAGTCTTGGCACATAAAAATTTACATTTTTTTCTAATTATTTGACATGTCTTTTTGTGGAATACTATCAGACTTGCTGTTCAGCTTTTCACCTTTGGCTCATTGAAGCTAGCCATGATTCTTCAGGCTTCTATCTTTTGGGTCTAGCCTTGGGGGACTAGGTAGATTGCTGAGACCAGCTGGTCAGAATGGATTCTTTGATTTTGAAATATTAACTGAAGCTCCTGTACTCTCTTCCCCCAACACCCTTGTTCCCGAAGGGCAGGAGACTAACCACAAACAACAACACCTCCAGGTGGCACCCCAGCACATGTCACCAGTGGACCAATAAGAAGCTTTTTGTGTGCAGCTCTTCCAGCTTTGCACTAGGCATGCCTGTACTGGCCTGTCCATCTTGGTGAGTTGTCAGGGTGCAGAGCCTTGAAGCAGAATTCTGGGTCTGATAGACCCTCAACTCAACTTCTGAGTTGGCAGTCTCTTATGGGAAAAGCACAGTGTGTATCTCAAGGTATGTGTTGTGGGACACTGTTTCTAAGAGATGTTAAAACAAAGGTCTAATCACCTCAGATTCAGAATTGACAGTGGACCAAGGTAGGTGGACCACCAAAGTCCATTGTGAAGAGCCAGTGTATTTTAATGAGGGTTGCTTACAGGAACAGAAATGATGCAAAGACAGGCTGGATCACTGAAGTCCACTCCAGCGTGGTGACAACTCACTAGAACTGACACCTAGACTACACTGCACAGCCTGTAGGCTGCTCAGCAGCTTACAGAGTGGCTTTTGTTGGTTTGTCTTGGTAACTCTGTTGGTCTGAACCTCTTGCAGGCAGCCCTGCTGATTTCTTCTTTACCCAGGCACTTCAACTTGTTTGAGAGTGTCTCTCATCAGTCCTTAATTACATATATGAGAGAGGAGAGGGAGTGATCCAGTACATCTGATCAGTTTCAGGGACTTCCTGAAGCCACTCAGTTGTTTATTTCCTGATTTGTATAAGCCTCCCTGCAAGATTCAGTGTTTCACCTCTCTTAACATCCCAGTTCTTAACAAGATTCACTACAAAATGGAAGGTTTTAATCTGGGAGGAACTGCTACACAACATGTTATAAAATACACTTTAAGAATCAGTCTTGAGCCAGGCAGTGGTGGCGCACGCCTTTAATCCCAGCACTTGGGAGGTAGAGGCAGGTGGATTTCTGAGTTCGAGGCCAGCCTGGTCTATAGAGTGAGTTCCAGGACAGCCAGGGCTACACAGAGAAACCCTGTCTCAAAAAAACAAAACAAAACAAAACAAAACAAAACAAAACAAAAAACCCAAAAAAAGACCCAGTCTTGAAGTTGATACTGAATCTCTTGAGTGATCTAGAAGATTGATGAAAAAGAGCACCATTGGCAAGAAAATTTAGAGTTGGTGAAAATGTAGGTTCTGTAACAAAATGGGTGATTAACAGTAGTCAGAAACTTAGGTGAAAGGAGAGCATTCCATCCATTTATACTCATCTTTCAATTATTGGTTACCTAGATGTTCAATATTGGAAGGGATGGGAGGTTATCAGATAGTCCCCTAAGATCTGCATATGTGAAAATGCCCTTGGACAAGTACAGGCCCATTCAGTGAGGGGGCAGCACAAAGCTCTGTCTTTTCCTGCTGTGGAGATGGTTGTCTTCAGCAGAGGTTAGCCACTGTGGTGTGTCATTATTAACAGTGTGCTCATGCCTAGCACTTTGCTATTCATTTTCTGTTCATCTTGTTTCTGCGGTGTGTGTGTGTCCTGTCATCCCTGTCACATTCCTCTCCACCACTTTTTGTTAGTCTTATTGCCTGCCCTTTTTGTTAAACATTGTTTGGTAATACTTTTTTTGTTTGTTTAGCTTTGTTGTTTTTAAAGACAAGGTCCCTCATAGCCCAGGCTGGCCTTGAACTTGTAGCTGAAGATGACCTCTACTCTCAGAACTCCTGCCACAACTTTCAGAGTGACAGGATTATAGATAGAACCATCATATCCAACTTTGATAGACAGTTTTTATCTGAGTGGTATTGGAAACAGTTGTCCACTAATGGGTATCTAGAGTTACTGAGTATTTATAGCTAGATTGGTGTTTAGCTATAGATGTTGGAAAAGTTTCAAAAGCATGAGTACTGTGTATGTTAGTGTCCAGAGACAGTAGTATGTTGTCCTTTGCAAGTAAGAGATCAGGTAGTAAGCCCTTAGGCAGAGACTTAGTCTATTTAATCTCCTGTATCAGAGTGTCTCAATGAGTCTTTTCTTTTTTCTTCCCTTCCTTTCTTTCTTCCTGTAATTTTCCCTTTATTTTATATGTACGTGTGTTTTGCTTTCATGTTAGTCTGTGCACATCTGTATGCAGTGTTCAAAGATGACCGAAGAGGCTGTTAGATTCCTTGGGATTCAAGGTATAGAGGGTTTGAGCCACGTGGGATTTGAAGCCAGGTCTTCTGGAAGAGCAGCCAGTGCTCTTGATTGCTGAGAAATCTCTCCAACCCTAAGTTTTTGGTTTTGTTTGTTTTTTTTTTTCCTTAATTAGTGGGTTTGTGTATTACTTCTTTGAATTGGCAGTGAATCCCTAAATTATGGCTTGCTGTTCAAATCTTGTAGCATCCTCTCTTTCAGGGATGCAAGTCACTTACTATCATTTTAAAATTAGCATATACACTTTGAGTAAAAGGCCTGCATTACATGGAAAGGTATGTACTTAAAGGCTTCATTTCCTTTTGGAAAGGAATCTGGAAGGAGATTCCTGACAGATTAAAAGCTAGCTGTTTGTATGATCACTCCATTTTTATTGCATAGTTTGTTTGTTTGTTTGTTTGTTTTAAATAAGGAACATACAGCTCCATTTAAAAGAGTGCCTGATACCAACTCCATCCTGATTTTAGAAGTTATCTGTAGGTGAGTCTGTTTGCCCCGCTTGTATTTCTTATAGTATAAAATATTTTTCATCATTAACATAAAAATTTTAGGTGTTTTATTTATTTTGCCTCAAGAATGTTTAGACATGTCAGCTTTGGAAGACTGATTTGAGATTACTTTTATTGGATTCTCTCAAGAAGGACCCATTGCTTTACTGAAACAGCTCTGTTGCATAACTGTCCTGTATCTAAAAATACTCTGTGGAGTGGCATCAGCATTTGCCAGCGATGGGAACTCAACTCCTTGGCTATTTGTACTAACTTTTGAGTCAAGACTCCCTTGAAGTATGTCTCCAAAGAGATCCTTCAAAGATCACAACCAGCTTGTTCCAGTCAAGTTTGATAGCATAATAGACAGATTGAAATTAGTGATTTCAGATTTGACTAGTTAATACTGGGGGTCTTTAAGGATTGTATATATACTTCTCAAATGTCTTTGGTGCTTAGAATGTTCCTGATCTATACACAAAAACTGTGTTGTGAATTTCATCCAGCCTCTGTATCGGAGCCAGGAAAGTTGTCATAGTTGGCTGAATGCTGATCAGGGTTAGTATTCCTTGATTGCCTGATTTGTCACATGAAAAAAAAAAACCCAGACAACTTTCTCTTACAGCTTGTGTGTACTGGTTACAAATAATTTATTGAGACTAAAAATAGCTAAATTAGGAGGAAAGTCTGCAGTGTCTTCAGAGACCTGGGCCTGCCAATTATCTGGCACTAGACAGAGCGCCAAGTGTTGGTTAATATCCTGTTCATGCCACTGTGGAGTTAAGATTGTATTTCTTAGGATATTTCTTTTTCTAGATCAAAATGATGTCTAGAAATTAAATTTATTGAGTGTTGACTATGTGGTAAAGACTGTTGTATCATTTCTTATGTTTTTAAAAAAACATGTGTCTATGTGAGTATATGCTATGTGTATACCAGTACCCACAGAGGACAGAAGAGGAAGTGTGTGTGTCCCGTGAAACTGGGGTCACAGGGTCTTGTGAGTGACCATGTGGGTTCTGGGAGCTGAGCCTTGGGCTCTCTGCAAGAGCAACAAGTGCTATAAAATGCAGAGACATCTATCTGAATCCCATGGTAATGTTTTTAATTCTTGCAGTATTTAGCAGATATTTTGTCCATTTAGTATAGTACAGAGGCTCTTTTATCACATTCTTCTAGGTTTCTGTATGATCCTACTCTTGTAGAAGGACATGCCATGGTGTAGCTTCACCTGTTCTGACAGTGCTTGATTGAATCAATTTATAGTTCCAAAGAGCCATTGTGCAAAATGCAGTACCAGTGCGCGAGAGGTGTTCCCCTGTCCATCTTACTAGAATCAGTTTTAACAATACCAATACATTTTTCCATAAAGGCCATAGCCTTTACCTCAGGCCCTTATTTTGTACAGCTCTTATTTTGTTATAGTTACTTGTGATAATGTCACTTTAGAAGGGAGGACACTGCACATTGGGAGCTTTGAGTCATCCTCTGGCATGGAGTGCAGCAGGCAGGATCCGGATCCTGACACTGAGTATCCATCAGGAGAGCTTCTTTGATCCTACATTGGACATTTTCCCTTATGCTCCTCTAAGGGGAAAGCTGATATGTTTTCAAAAACAAAGTGTAGACTAAATGGTGGCACTGTTTGTTTCTAGGAGTCCGTACTCATGTTTCTGGGTATAGAGACTATCTCTAGAAGGGCTATACAAGAGACTAGTAACAGTGGTTGTCTCTACAAAGGAGATTAGGACTCGTGGAGGCAGGGCAAAGGGAGCTTTTTTCCTCTACATCTTTTTCTATGTTGTGATTTTATACCACATGCATGCATTCACACCACGAATACGAAAAGCACAAGCATTGCCTGCTTTCACCTTAGGTTTGCCCTGCTCTTACTTCTGTTTGTTCTGATCAGAAAGGAGCACTGTTATGAGCTACATACGGAGTTTATCCTTGAAATGTTTACCAGAGAATGGATTCAAAACCCAGATCTGTAGTTTAAGCAGTAGTACTCTCTGCTTTGTTAGAGTAGATGGTGTGCTGGTGACAAGATGTTCATGGGATCAGAGTAGTTCTGACAGCAGTTAATTTAAACGTCTCCTCAGTCTTGTTCGTGTTCTCTGCTAGGGATACAGCATTGTTTGACATCGTTGTTTAAGACCTCCAGCATTCACCCACCCTTCGTTCACCCCGAAGCTGGGGCTCTTGCTGAAACTTCAGTCGGTTTGAGACGGCTAATGATAACCTAAGCTTAGGTGTTCTGTGTTCCTGGCATCAGTGAAATGGCATCAAATGGCACTTTCAGATCAGTGAGATGCAGAGAAACTTTGAACAGTCTGTCAGGCAAGAAGAAAACCTTTTCATTTCTACTGGACTTGAAAGAAAAGAGAATGTGAAGTTTGGAGTAGCTGTCATCCATCTGAGCCAGAGAAGAGGCCAACGGAGATTTTGGAGCATGGACAAGTAATGTCTGGTGACCTTGGTTGGACCTGACTTGAGCTCTAGCTGATGTTTGTGCTGCTCCTGGCCTCAGATGATCTCCTCACTGTAGGCTAAATGCACTTCTGACTTCAGTTTCTCATCGTACCTTAGGAATACAACTTGCAGTTGATGCAGATAATACCATTTAAATTGTAGGATTATTAGCTGGTGAAGTGTGATCCTACACACAGCACAGGATGTCGATACTTCAAAAGCAAGTAACACAGGGGACCATAGAAAAGTGTCTCGCTCCTTAGCTTGCAAAGCCATGCACATTAAAGGAAAAGCCCCTTTGCCATATAACTGTCAAGAACTCCTCAGGTGAGGTTCCAGAACAGAGAGGAGCCTGGCGAGAGCATTCTTTTGGAGTGGATTTGAGTTTCCTGTTTTCTAATTTTTTAAAGACACAGTCCACCTTAAGCTATGTATAGTGGCATACAGGTGTCATCCTAAGTGCCTGGTGGGCTGAGGCTAGAGAATTGTCAGATGAAGGCCAACCTAGGCTACATAGTAAGACCTCATTTCAAAAAAATACTAATAAGTAAACAGATCCACTCTGCTATCTTTAAGACAAAACAGGAAGCTGTCCGATAACTGGAACACAACTTAGAAACAACAAAACCCTTAATAGTAGCAGGATAGGTAAGGACTGGCAGGTTTTCGGAAATCAGCACTGTGTGCGTGCAAATTTGGCTTCTTAGGGTCTCTAAAGCAGAGAGGTTGGAGCCATTGCTGTAGTAGTGTAGAGATGGAATAATTTAGAGCTCTCTGAAAGCTATTAGCATTGAACTACAGGACCCACTGAGTTACATAATAGCAGGAATGTCTTAACTGTTTGCCTGACATCTTGACATTCTTTCTAATAGTGCAGTGAGGCAGACTTTTAAGGATTAGATTTAAATAAGAATCAATTTCGTTTTAAGAGTTTGAGTAGTATGAAGTAACTGGAAAGGACCTGGAGTGCTTCAGGAGTAGAGAACCTGGCTGAAGAGATGGCCCTCCTCCCCAGTACCTACACGGTGACACACACCACTGCTCCCAGGGAATCCAGTGCTCTCTTCTGACCTACATAAGTATAAGAGACACGTGTGGGGCAGAGACATGCAAAGCACCTGTGCACATGAAAAGTTAAATAGTAGAGAATTGTTTTTCTTAGTAAAAATGAGCTCAGTGGTGACAGTGTTCTGTACATTCTAGATAATCTAAACCTTAAAATAAAAATTTCCAAGGCCTGCGGAGCTTACGGTCCCATCTGTAATAATTCTTTCCTTTTCCTTTCATTATTACCTGACACTGTTCTAAAGTATTGTCCTTTTATTGTCAGCAAGTAGACTTTGAAATGCTTGTTTTTACTATTGTTGCTTGGTTCCTTCCATGTTATGAAAAAGCATACATTGTAGCACTTAGTGAGAAAGGTTGAAATAAACATATAGAGGATGAGGAAATCAGGCCAGTAACTTGGATTGTTTTTTTTTTTCAGGATTATGGAAATTATTGATAGCATTTTCTTTTTGGTATACTGTGATCAACTTGACCCTGTTTAGTTAGAAAGAACTTGAAAGCAGACAATGTGTGAGCATCTGGTAGTAGAACTCTAAATGTTAATGGAAATTCTTGCATGAGATGGAAAGCACGGTCTGGTAACAGTCACAGATTACAGCAACAGTACTTGCTTATGCCAGTGTCCTCTACTGTTTGCTAACTGATGGGTTTCCTGTGCTTTTTGAATCTCCATTCAACCTTCTGAGCAGTGAGTTTGCTTTATCAGGCAACCTAGGTGGTCACCTGTCTTGTTCCTAGCGTGAAGTGAAAAGGTGAGGCATTCCACTTCTGGTCCTGCTTCCTGTGAGATACTCCTTAGAGGAGCTGTAAGTAAGAAGCCAAGGAGACTGCAAGAAAAGTATACATAGTCCCTCACTTGAGCACAATTCATTGGGGTCTTAAAAATTTTATTTCCTACCTTCTTCCTTCCCTTTGACAGAGGCTCCATATGATGCCCAGGGTGGCCTTGAACTTCTGGTCCCTAGTAATTGAGGTATGCACCATTGTATCCAGTTTTAAACTAATATATAAATGTGGGGACATGTTACGATCTCCATAGACTCATACTAAGGGAACTGAAAGAGCGGAAAAGGCAGATGTAACAACAGGTAACACCTGTCAGGACAGAAATAAAGGAGACTCTGACTTGATGGAAAGGAAGACGCTGGAGAGAGCTGACATTCGCCAGCTCCAGGGAGAGTTCCAGTAAGGAAGAAGGAATGGTAGAGGCGAGAAGCTGCATGCAGCCAGGTGGTGCTGGCATGCACTTTTCATCTTAGCACTTGGGAGACAGAGACAGGTGGACCTCTGTGAATTCAAGGCCAGCCTTGTCTACAGAGCTAGGACAGCCAGAGCTATACAGAGGAACTCTGTCTCAAAAAACCAACCAACCAACCAACCAACCAAAATACCAAAAAGAGAAACAGCTGGGATTTCAGGAAGGTGAGAGCTCTGGCTGGGTGCTGGTGGCTAACTCTGGCTGTCTGTATCCTCCTTTCTGTGCCTTGTTCCTCTTGTCTGACTCCACTACTGCTTTCGTTACCTGCTGGTGTATAGCATGCCGTCACAGAACATACTGGTGGGAAAAGTCAAAAGCACTGTCATTCAGGGTCTCAGCAGCAGACTAGTGAGCAGTCCTAGGTGGCCTTCTGGGAATCAGGACGGTTGGGTAGTGCTTGGATCATCCTGAAGGCTTTTCACCCTGGTGTTAGACGTCTAGACCTAAAAATAAGGCCTCTTCAAGCCTCTGTGCCTCCCTGTGTGTGGTCTAATTCCATAGACTCAGCATAGCTAACCTCTTCACCTGACACGAAGGGAAAGATTAATAGGAAAAGTGGCTCTGTGTGTGTGTGTGTGTGTGTGTGCGTGCGTGCGTGCGCGCAGAGGCCAGAGGACAGGATTTGTGTGTCTTTCTGTGTGTATTATTTTCTCTTGCTCTCTACCTTAGATTTTATAAAAGTTTATAGACCTGAAAAGTATTTATTACTATATGATGCTTACATGTCTGTATGTGTGTGCAGGCATGCATGTGCCATGGAGCACATCTAGTCAGAAGGTAACTTTTGGGAGCTCTACTGTAGTTTCTGGATATCAAACTCAGGTCCTCAGGCTTGATAAATGCCTTTACCCACTGGCCATCTTCCTGACATTTCATGTTTTTATCTTAACTTTTTTTTTTTTTTTTTAGAATTTCATGCATATAAGCATTTTGCCTGCATGTATGTACGTATATATGTATACCATGTGTGTACCTAGTGTCCACAAAGGCCAGAAGAGGGTGTTAGATCCCCTGGAACTGGGGTTGTGAGCCACCATATGAGTGCTAGAAAACAAACTTAAATCTATAATAGAGCAGGAACTGCTCTTAACTGCTGAACCAGCTCTCCAGCTCAGTTTTCTGAGGATAGTCTGTATGTTAGAATATTTGTATATTGACTTGTAACACACATTTAAATTTTGTGACTGCTACTATTAGTGTTTTATAGTTTAAAACAACAAAAATTATTCCAAAGTTTAGTTCTTAAAACAACTGTTTAGCTTAAAATTTTGTTCATCAGTTGCTGGCCTGGGCTAAAGTAGGCCATTCTTGTGGTCTTAATAGACTCAGTCATGTATCTCTTTGGTCGGCTGCCAACCAGCTCTGAGATTGGCAGGCTGTCAGTTGGAATGCCTTGGGCAATCAAGCCATATGCCTCTCTTCAGTCAGCAGGCTAGCCTGGGCTTGTTTTTATGGTCAGGATGCATACAGAAGGTGGCCAAAGAAGGAGGCGATGGGAAAGGGAGGGCAGAAGCAGGAAAGATTACTTGGCCCAATCTTGGAACTGGTATATCATCTTGCAGCTTTGTGTTGGTCACGGCTCCAGGAGAAGCCCAAATTCAAGGGTAGAGAAATAATCCATGTTTCTGAATTGGTGGAGCTACAAAGTCATATCCTAAGGTAGAAGATGAGTTATACATGCATGGATGGATGGATGGATGGATGGATGGACAGACAGGCACGTAGTGTCACCTTGCAGTTCTGCCTGGCCTGGAACTTGACATATAGACCAGCACACAGAGAGCTACGTGCCTCAGCCTCCCTATAGCACCATACCCATCAGTTGTGGATATTTAAACTGCTACAAGTTTCAAGCTCATTCAGACTTAAAAAGAAGAAATTATTGTACCAGTTATCTTCAGGAATTAATGATGATTTCAGTTATAAAAATTATCCTTTAAGATGGGGGAGCTACCTTTTTGAGTTTCTGGAAAGATAAGTTTACTTGGGAATGTTTGGATAATAGATTTCCAAGTGAAAATGAGCTTGTGTCTGATGGAAGTTTGAAAAAGTCAGGGCTTCTTTTAGTTTCATTCCATGACTGTGATAAAATAGTTTGACACAAAGCAGTTTATGGAGGAAGGTTTACTTCAGCTCACAGGTAGCAATCCATCATTGAAGGAAGTCAGGACAGGAATACAAGCAGAAACCATGGATACTGCTTAGGTAACTTTCTTGTAGGACCAAACCACCTGTCCGGGGAATGCTGCTGCCCACAATGGGTTGGACCCTCCCACATCAGCTAACAATCAAGGGAATTCTCCACAGACATGCCCATGAGTCAGCCTGATCTAGACAGGACTTTAGTAGAGATTCTTTTCTCTAGGCTGTGTTGAGTTGACAGTTAAAGCTACTAGGACAGGGCTAGATGAAGGGACAGATGAAGATGGAGCTTTTTGGAATCATCCTCCTTGAGATGATCGGTATGCCCAAGACAATGATGTGCTTTTAGAGAGAGGAGCCTAAGTCTCTATGAGTACAGGAGATAGACTGGCCTGGCCAGAGAGACCAGGGAGGCTGCTGGAGTTACCTAGGGAACTCAAGCGGATGGCAACGGTGGCTAGGTTTTGGATATGTTGTGGACATAAACTGGCAGTATTGACCAGTGACTCTCATTCGAGGTGTGGTAGAGAGACTCAGAGCTTCCTGGCCTCATCAGCTGGAAGAGTGGAGCTGCCTTCGGCTCAGTCAGATCACTGAACCTTTTGCATTAGTTCTGGATGCTTCAGGGGTGAGGTGGGAGTGGTGGTTCCTTACCATCATTCTTTGTGGTGAAGGCTGAGTACCAAAGCTGGTCTTCTCGGCAGAATCTGTGGCTGAAGTTGCCACAGAGGACCAGGAGGGGAGTTTGTGTATACAAACCCCTGCCCAAACCATCCTGAAATAGGGCCTTGAGATTCCAAAGACACTTGAATGCTGCTGAGCTTAGTCCCTAGACTTGCTGTGTAACTTCCATACAGGGTGCTGTACCCATGTCCACTGCAGTAGTGAGAAGGTACGCTCTGCCTAACGATGTCCATAAGTGCTCAGAGAATGTTTCTTTTTTTGCTTTGTATAAAAATATTTTTATTTTATGTGTAAAGGTTTTTGTCTACATGTACATTTGTGCATCACATGCCTACAGAGCTGTGGGAAGACAGGAGAGGCTGTTAGATCCTCTGGAACCAGAGTTCCAAGGCAGTTGTTAACTGCCATGTAGGTGCTGGAGATGGAACCCAGGTCCTCCATTCTTAACTGCTGAGCCATTTCTCTAACCTCAGAATATGGAATGTCTCCAAGGCTTTAAAGTATTTGGCTTAGGGCTGGGGAAGGAGTTGTTTTTGTTTGCTTAGCAACATGTTTTATACTTTTTGGTATTTTAGATGATAACCCCAGTCAGTTCCTGGGAATGTTCAAGGCTCCAAGTTGCATCCAAGCTTATAGGAAAAACTTGCTTCTAGTATCAAAAGCAGTCTAGGTTCTCTGGGGGAGGAAAGTCAGTGGGGTTGAAGTAGGTAGGTTACAATGTTTAGTTCAGCCTCCCAGAGCTGTGCTTTGAACTTGGAAAGTCTGGAAGTGCTAGTCTGACCTCTTTGTTTCTAATAGAACACTTCCCATTTGACAAGAACCCAGGCTCTTTGCTAGGCTCTAGGGTGGAGAAATCTGTTGTCTTTGTGTGGAAAGCAACAGACAAACATGCATGAGCTGAGGTGTCACATTGTCCAGGTCATGTAGCGGGGCCAGTATGATCTTGTGATTCATTTAGACATTTATCTCTGATTTGTTAGAGCTTGGGAGAAATGGTTACAGGCAATGAAATAAGATACACAACTTTTCCTTGGCAGCAAGTAGGGATTTTTGTTTGTTCTTATTTTTTGTTGTTATTGTGTTGTTTTTTGACACAGCACCATAATTTTATCTGAGACTGTCCTTGAAAAGTTAGTGCTTGGGGATTAGAAGCCATGTGAAACACCTTCTATGTGGCATGACCTAAACATAGCACAGAGCATGTAGGCACCTGTGATTCAGCATTAACGTCCCAGGAGACCTCAGAGAGCAGGAGGAGGAGGCGGTTTGGCAGAGGTGTCGAACCCTTTTGAACAGGGTTTGGGATCCATTAACTTAGTGGGAAATTATTCAGAATTTTTCAAAGATTTGATATTTTTAAAATGTGAATAATTGGGGACTGGAGAGGTGGCTCAGCGCTGAAGAGCACTGACTGCTCTTCCAGAGGACCTGAGTTCAATTCCCAGCAACCACATGGTGGTTCACAACCATCTCTAATAGGATCTGATGTCCTCTTCTGGTGTGTCTGAAGATACCTACAGTGTACTCATATACATTTAAAAGATAATTTTTTTTAAAGGGAATAATTGGTGATAGATTTGTATTCAAACAGGTTTTGTTTTTTGTTTTCTCATGTCTGGACTTGCTTAGTAGAGTTTGAGAGACTGAATTTTTTACTTGCTGTGTGGATAGAATCTGTCCTTTTCCTATGCAAGAAGAGCAGTTCAGGTGTCCTTAATAAGAGCGGTAGTATGGCTTCATTTATCTTCTAAAAGCTCAGATCAGAGCAGGCTGGAGAGGTGGTCACAAGTGCTTGCTGCCCTTGTAGTGGACCCAGGTTTGCATCCCAGAATCTCTATGGGTGTTCACAATCTAGTTCTGAGAATCCCATGCCCTCTGGGGTCAAGACATGGTGCACATAAATTCATGCCAGTCTGTGTGCACAAGTAAAAATAGCAAATCTTACATGAAATACTTTCTAATGAAATCTTAATTAGAACAAATTGACTGTTAATCTCTGTTTGTTTGAATTTGGCACCCACATTGTTAGTACATATAACTCATTTACAGCTTGCACACCTATCTCCCTCGAGCAGGAAGCTCCATCCAGACAAGGGACATGATTTGTTCATTTTATTTTTGGTATCTGGCCTAAAAGAGAAGCAGGAGCCTGGGGCAGAGGCAGGAACATCACTCTGTCTCGACACTTAGGTGTACTGTCATCTCCTATAGTCCTTAGACGATTTCAGAGGGTTCATTGTGGGCTTTAGTGCAAAACCTAAACAGGGCTTTAGCAATTTGTCTGACTGGGTGGCTGTGGTGTGATCAGGAAACCCTTATGTATATTTGTGTTTGTTTTCAAGAATCCTGTGCTTGTTGATATTATGGGCTTCTAAAAGGGCTGGCAGGACAGTGGTTTCAGTATCTCATGAGGCCATGAGGATTTGTTCTCAGTTTGAGTTGTGGAGACAGCTTTCTAGCATTATAAATATCCCTGTGATTTTTTCTTCTTCACTGTCCATTTGCTAAGCAGTACAGAGGGTGGCAAAGCAGAAGACCTTGGGTGACCTCTCTCTTGTTGGTTTTACTTTGGTGAAACTACCTTATATTTATTAGCGAGATTCTCAGCTCTGAAATGATAGTAATAGACCATTCTCCCACAGAGGTATACAGTAAGAGTAAAATTTGATACTTTAAATACTGTGATGGTAGGGAAGCCACTTAGGAAACCTGGACAAATGTCACTTCCCATATCATCACTGATAATTCATTACTAAACCACAAAACTTATGGATCATTAACTCTGACATTTATGAGATGTCTTTACAGCAAAAGGTGATTAATTAATTAGGAAAATATCTTTTTCACACAAATGAGTCAAAGTACATAATAAATCTATTAATCGTAGGAAGTCAGGAAGGAATGATGCTGTGTTCAAAATACAGTAAGAATTTGGGTTCAGAGGTCAGTGTCATAGCCAGGTTAGTTACAGTGGGGCCTAAGAAGCAGTTTGTTGGATTAGAGGCTCATTTTCCCAATCCCACAGCCAGTAAGATTCAGAACCAGAACTTAAGCTCTGTCTTGTGACTTGAGACCTGGCATGTTGTTCCTCATTGTGTAGCTCCCATTGCTCAGAATAGAACCATGTATTTAGTACGTACTCCAGCAGGCATTTCTGCTGTATTTTGTAAATTATACTAGTTCCCTGCTATTATCTGACCATGATCATACCTGTTTTATGGAACTATTGCGAGGATTACAATGAATGATCAAAATCAAAGTGGTTCAGAAGCAGTGTCACACCTTTTCACTAAAATTTTCTTGTAGGTACAGTTTTGAATTGTCTGGTAGTTCTCTAGTTTAAAGGTCATAGATGACAGGAAGGAAATGAAACTTAAAAAAGTTAGTAGAATGTGCTGTCAGTGTCCTAGAACAGACAGAAAACTCATCCACACCTGGGATGAGGGTGTCAGGGTCCGCAGGGACAGAGTAGTGCTCTGAGCTGGACGTGAAAGGTCTGGGGATGCAGAGGAACACTAACAGTGATTGGTTGTGAAGACAGACCAGAGGCTATGTGTTGGTGTTCTGCACATTGGCTCTTTGGTTTCATGATCTACTTGCCTTAGCTTTCCTCCAGTGGCTGGGAGGACAGTTGCTCAATGCTGTTCCCAGATAAGAATTACTTTGAGCATAAGAACTTCAAGCCTGTTAAAGATTTATTTATAAAGATACATTTCTCTCCCTCCCCACCCCCAATACACTGATATTAGTTGAATCTTTTGGGGGAGTGTGTGTGGGGGAACCAGGTATTTGGATTTGTTGACAGGGATCAGCCACTTTTAAGTTGGGCTGAGGTGGCATTCATTATCACCCTGAGTGTACCTGAGTGATGGCTGTTGTGCCCCATTGATTTGAGCAGAGCTGTGCTTGAAAACTTCTAGAATAACACATTCTTGGGCTTGGGGGCCTGAGAAGGTTGTTGATTCAGAGCATGGTCAGAAATCTTCAGATAAATGTCTGAGGTATATTCAATGCAAAGTAATAACAAAGCAAACGAACTGTGTGGAACACTTTGCAGAGGTGGACCTCGGAACTCCGAGATTAATGCTGGCTTATACCTAGTCCCTGCCACAGGCCTCTCAGGTACCACTCGGTTGACCAAAACCAATACTCTATTGTTTTCTTCTAGAAGATACAGACTCTGAACATAAATTCTAGTCCATTGTGTGATGACTAAGAAATACTTCTAAACCCACATAACTGCCTGTTGTCTTTGTACATCCGTCCTTCTTGCCATTTTAATGAAACAAATATCAGACTTAAGAACTTCTGGTGACAGTATGTTAGAGATAAGCTATCTTGAGACCACGCTCAGCAGTTCTCGGCTGCACATGCTATCTGCCATTACATACTGCACACCTGCAGTCAGTTTGGGGCCCTCCAGTGACCTTGGGTTGTAAATGACAGTTTACAGATGGGATTTGGGACAAAATAAACACATTGTGATAGAAGGAGTGTGGCTTCTGGAGTCAACAGCTCTGGCATCGTATGTACTAACCTATACCATCTCTGGCATCGTATGTACTAACCTATACCTTAGGTTAGTACATGTTTCACTTTGGACAAGCTCATCATTTGTCTTTGTAACCCAGACCTCCAGTTCTGCAGTTTTAGCTTCCCCGAGGCTGGCTTGTAGGGTGTACAACCATACCCAGGAAGGTCCTTTTCAGAATTCTTTAATTATTCTAAATTTTTATCCCCTCTCCAAAGTAATCTTACCATCAGAAATGATACATACAGCTCAGTTTATAGCAGAAAAAACTCAAAATACACCATATAATATCTTAGTTGTAAATATTATAATAAATTAGCTAAAATATTACCCCAGATGCTTCATCTGAGGCTAGAGAGATGACTCAGTGGTTAGGAGCCAGTCCTAGCTGTTTTTTTAAAGTGAGACCTGGGTTTGATTCTCAGAACCCTCAGGACAGCTCACAACTATCTATAACTCCAGTTCTAGGAGATGCAAGTCTTCTGGCCTCTACAGGCACCGGATATGCATGTAGTATACAGACATACATGGAGACAAAACACTCATGCACATAAAAACAGTGAAGTACAGTCTATTGATGCTAAGTTTTATGATTCTTTTTGGGTTGCTATTAACAAAATACCTGAAGTTAGGTAGGTTATGAGGAAAAGAATTCTTTTAGCTCACAGTTCTGGAGATCTGGGAGCAGTTGTCAGCACCTGCTCAGCTTCTGGTGAGGCTGTTAGGGTGGTTCGGTTTGTGATGGAGAAGCAGAAAGGGTAAGCAGGCATGGGCAGAAACTCAGTGTATAGAAAAGGTGGAGTAGAGGTCCTGGAACGGCTTTCTCACAACTGTCTTTACCATAACCAGCCCAGTACCAGAAGAGAAAGAATTTCCAGTCCCTTTTCAAGACCACAACAGTGCTCTGTAGCTTCTTTGAGGGTCACATTTCAACACGACCTTTGATAAAGCCAATCCGAATTCAGAATGGGTTGGAGTCCAATAACACTACAGTAGCAGCTGAGATGAAAAGGTATAGTGCATTTGTCTCAGAGCCCTGTACAGTTTCTGGAATGATCTTGGTGTTGACCTTTAGAGCAGTCACCAGCCGTGGAAGAATGGAAGGCCCCAGTACTTGCCTGCGGCTTGGGGCTCTGCAGATGGGTTGTGATGGTATTTTATATCAACACCTGGATGGACTAGGTGTTTCTTCTCATGGAGATCAAGACTGTCAGCCTGAAACAGTGGATGTCCATACAGATCTGAGTGTGTTTTGTATTTCTAGGGTTTAGTTTATTTTTTCCATTTTATTTTCTTACCTCAAAACTTCCCTTTGACACATAATACCTGTACAATTTTGCTTAATGGGGATGTTCTATGGTTTGATGCTTTTATACTTTTCTTAGTTCTCCTGGATCTAATTCGAAAAAAATTATAGGGAGAGACAGGAAACTGCTAAGGACCATGGGTTCTTGTTTTAGACCACCAGACTTCACGCATGGCACCACCACTGTGCTGAGACTTCAAATTGCGAAGTCTTTGTACGCCTTAATTTTTGTATCACTAAAAGCAAGGCAAATTGTAATTCTCATTATTGGAGAATCCCTACAGTAAAATGAGAAAATGTGTACAATGCTGGTAGTAGCGAATCAAGCAAAGTGTTGGCACCCAGTGCATGATAGCTGTTATTATTTGTTATAGTAGTCCCTGCCACAGAACATCCAGAGCCTATGCAGTCTGTTTCTGTTCCTCCTACTCTCTGCTGACCTCATCCCTTGAGTGATTTGGGCCAGAGTCCCTCTTGATTTAAGCAGTCAATCATACAGTGAATTTACATAGAACTTAATTGTACATGTTTTCTACAGAACTGTATGTGTTCTTTGGGCCCGAGTTCCATCTGAGTAACACCAGTGAGTACTGTGATGAGCAACTTGTGTTTTTATTTCAAGTGCAATATTTTAAAAAGGCAGAGTGGAGGAAGGGATGTACACAGAATTCATGAATATGAATTCAGTCTTCCAAAACTACAGAAATGTATGCTCTAGCTGTTTCTGATTGATATGTAATTATATAATGATGGCATTGCACACTTCGTTTTGGCTGATCATCTTGTCTTCCTCTTCCCCCTGTGCCCTGTTTCCTTCCCTCGACACTTGTCCCTTCCCATAGCTCCCTTTCTGCTTTCATGGCACGTGGATTCAGTTACCCTAACTCCTGCCTCCTTAAAACCCTCTTCCCTCATGGCCTCTGGCTTAGTTTCATGACCTGTACCCACACTCAAGCCCACATACAGAAAGAAATTAAAAGCTGGCATTCACATATGAGAGAGGACTGTAGTATTTGTCTTTTTTGTGTAGAAGTTTCTTCAATATAATAATTTGAGATTCATTTTTCCTCTAGCTTTTTAGATTTCCTTTTTCCCTGCAACTGAATGAGGCTTCCGAGTGTGTGCCCTGGTTTCATGGTCTGTTCTGTCTGCTCATAGATATCTGGGCTGATTCTATTTCCTTGTTCTTGTGAACAGAGCATCAGTTAACATGGAAACGCAAGTATCTGTGGTAGGTAGGGTTTGCAGTCCTTTGGTTAGATTCTCAGGACCAGTAGTACAGCTGGGTTACATGTTTCTGAGAAACCATCACACTGATCTCCTTAGGTTCCACATCAATTTATGTCCTCACTAGCTGTGAGTCTTCTTTCCTCATGTCTTCTCCAGCATTTGCTGCCATTTCTTTTCTGTTCTTTAAAAAAAAATTTTACCGTGTTATTTATTTATTCATTTATTTATTTATTTATTTATTGTGCTTGTATGCACACATGTGCTCCCATGCGTGGCATAGTTCAGAAGACAGCTTGCAGAAGTCAGTTCTCTTCTATATGCATGTCAGGGGTCAAGCTTTTGTCAGCAGGTTTTGCAGCAAGTCTCTTGCCAGCTGAGACCTCTTGCTGGCCAATGATTTTTGCAGTTTAAAAATATATGCACAGAGGGATGGCCTTGTCGGGGCATCAATGGGAGGAGAGGCTCTTGGTCCTATGAAGGCTCCATGCCCTAGTGTAGGGGAATTCGACGGTGGGGAGGTGGGAGAGGGTAGATGAGTGAGGGAACACCTTCATAGAAGCAGGGGGAGGGGGAATGGGATAGGGGGTTTCCCAGGTAGAAACCAGGAAAGGGGATAACATATGAAATGTAAATAAAGAAAATATTTAATAAAAAAACAAATTTAAAAAATAATGAAACAGGAAATATATGTTATATTTATATATGTATTTATATATTATGTATGTATTATATATACATATATACATATATGTGTGTGTGTGTGTGTATGTATATAGTCTATGTTGGAAGTGTAGCTAGAAAGACTTTCTCTGTTCTGAAGTGTTCACTCTTATAACATTTCTGGTCACCATGCTGAAGCTTCTTACTTTCATGGGTTCTCATTTGTCAGTTTTTGGGTTAGTTCCTGTGTTGTTGGAGTCCTAGTCAGAAAGTTCTTGCCTATGCCTGTATCTTGAGGAGTTCTCTCTAGCAGTTTCAACGTTTCAGGTTTTACATTCTGTCTTTGGTGAGTTTGAATTGATTCTTGTACAGGGTTAAGAGATATGAATCTACCTTATTATTCTGCAGCTAGATATTAAGTTTAGCCAGCGCCGTTTGTTCAATAGACTTATTTTTTTCCAGTGTATGTCTTTGACATCTTTGTCAAAAGTTAGGTGGCTGTTGGGATTTATTTGGGGGGTCTTTCTGGTTTTTTTTTGGTCTACATACCAGTTTCTGTACCAGGCCCACACTGCCTTTGTTGCTGTAGCTCTGTGGTGTAATTTGTGATCAGGTTATGTGATACCTTTAAGGTCATTCTTTCTGATTAGAACTTTGGATATTGATGGATTTTATGTTTCTGTGTAGTTGTTGTTGTTTTTGTTTTTAAATTCTGTGAAGAATGTTATTGGAATTTTGATGGGAATTGCATTGAATCTGCTGATTTCTTTTGTTAATATAGCCATTTCCATGATATTAGCTATTTTGTCTTGTGCAGTTCAACTTGCTGTTGCTTCACTTAAGTTATAGAACTGGATGAGTTGGCTGACGATCATCACAGGGTTGCTATAGAGGCTGTTGTTGTTGTTGTTTTTTAATTTTTGTTCAGATTGTGTTCTTTTTAGATTGAAGGAGATGCTCCCGAGCGTTGGTGATGTGGTTGCTCAGCAGAGTTGCTTCCTGTGTGTGCGTCCCTGCCATCCAGAGGGCGCTACCTTGGAAGCCAAGCATCAGCACGAATGGCACGCACTTTGCTTTCCTAGAAGTAATTCTAGTTAGAGGGAATGAAGCAGTGTGCTTAGAAGCCAAATACGCTTCCAGAGGTCCTGCCCTGTGCTTTTATTCTGATTTTTAACAACTTTCAGTAAGTATTTGTTGGCTGACATGCTATAATATGACAGGCTGCATCTTACATGAGACAGCCGTCAGGTTTTCTTTCTGACTACTCAAAGGCATGAATTAAAACTGAGCTCACTCTCTTTCCTAACAGATGGATGCAGCCTTCAGCTAACACCCTAGCTGAGGGAGGCCTTTGGTGCACACACTAAATGAACCCTGTTCCCTTTAGGAGGGCAGGAAGCCGTGGCTAGGACGCCTAGGTGGATCCATAGCACCGAACTTCACAATCTGGGCAGCTGAAATCCCAGCTGACCCTGTCTGGTAATTCCTCAACACTCTGGTATGTCCCAATATTGCCAAGTAGGCTGGCAGGCTTCAGAGAACAGGAAATGAGCTGCTAGGAGATAAGGCGGGCCGCTGTGCCTTGCAGACAGGAGAGGAAATGAGAAGGAACCAGCCAAGCAAACATTAGCCATTCTACTTCAGATTTAAACGAAGAAGCAATGGAAAGGCCTCTGCTTCCAATTCTGAGTTATCCACCTACTCAGTTGTGCCAGTTAGAACTTGGGTTGAAGCTGCATGCTAGGACCAAATTTCCAATTACTGCCACATCTCAATTCAGAATTCCAGAAGGATGAAACTGAGTCAGAGTGCATTGTTTACTCAACAGTAGCAACTGTGTTATCTTAAAATAAGAAATCTTGGGGAAGTAGAGATGGTTCAGCGGTTAAGAGCACTGACTGCTCTTCCAGAGGTACTGAGTTCAATTCCCAACAACTACATGGTGGCTCACAACCATCCGATTCCCTGTTCTGGTGTGCGTGAAGACAGAAAACTAGTGTGTGTGTGTGTGTGTGTGTGTGTGTGTGTGTGTGTGTGTGTGTGACTAGATATTTTTTAAAAATATAAATCTTACTTTAACATTAGATAATTTAACATATGTTTTGCCTCTACTGTATTATGTTTGCGCCATTCTGTGACTGTAGGTTATTTCCAGGAAGAGGTGTTTTCTTGATGATAACTAAATGTGTTATAATGGCAGTGGCCACTACTGGTAAAAACATCCATTTTATAGCCAGCCTTACAGTAGATGAATGCTCACTATGGTCACCTAGGGAAACAATTTAAAAGCCGACCATTCATGAGTATGGTGTTCCTGTTTATCACATTCCATTCCTTGGCAGCCATTCTGGAATGGTTGTAGGATCCTGGGAGTAAAGCCCGTCAACTAGAGACCAACTTATAACCCACGTACTGTGTATTGCAGTACTCAGACCAAATCACTGTCAGATCTGAAAGAAGTAAAGAAATTTGGCTTTGTCTATTAACTGTTAGGAAATTTTGAATCTTACGCATTCAGATGTCACTTAAAGACTTAAGTTGTTGGTTTTTTTTTAAATCAATTTAAAAAACAAACTAGATTTACATGAGTGACTCTTGCTTTGCTGCTCTTACCCATACCTGTGATGATCCCCTCCGCTATGCATTGTGTAGAGCACTGTTTTATATGTTTGATAAGCCAACTCTTTGGGGCCAAAGATGCCTTAATTTCTTTCTTTAGCATCTAACAGTGTTTGGTTCATCTTAAACATACAGGCAGTATTTATTGTTGTTCAAATGCTTTGGGAGTTTGAAATAATTTTAATACTTTTAAAGTTCAAAGATATAATTTAATAATGATTAAAGCTTCCAATTACATATTATTGTAGCATATGCTAAAAATAGCTGGTCATTGTGAAGCTGTTCCCAACAGCACAGATCCTGCATTATAGTCACAGCACATTGTGGCAGCGACGAGCATGCAGAGCTGGTCACAGCAGGTCTCAGCACAGGACATGGCTGGGTGGGGTACATGGGAGTCTGCATCCTTGGAAGTTGACTGTAGCACGGTAAGCCGTCAACTGGGTTAGCTTAAAGGTTGCCAGTGTTCCAAAGATGACAGCATGGTGGCTTCCTTTGTTTTTGTTAGTGAGGGAAAAATGGTGTAATACTCTTTCCTCTTAAAACTTTCTGAGGCAAGTAAACTATGCTCAGCTCAAGGCAGAGGAAGTCAGACTGTTCTTTGGGGCCTCTTAATTTTTTTGTGCCCTGAAAACACATATAAAGACCTCCAGGTCAGGTGTGCCCAACTGCATAGTTTTGAGAAGTTAAATGTGGTTTGTGTATTGTTGCTCTCTAAGGAAGAAACATTACAGCAGGGCATGAAGAGGGTCTGGCATTGGAGGAGGTTCATTAGCCCTTGGGTTTACTTCACTACAGAACCTAGATTAGAACCTGGGAACCATTTATAGTGGCACTACCTTGTAGTCAGTTTGTTAGACAATGCTGGGGAGAGAGAAGTATTCATGTCTTGATTAACTGGAGTGATCTTGCTGACCAGTGACACACAGCCCCTCTGACATCCTGTAGTCTAGGTTCCAAGCGTAACTTTACACACACTGAGGGTGGAGGAAGTGATCCATGCCTTCCACCTGAATGTTAGGCTCAGAGCATGGGTGTAATGATGACGCTGCGTTTCTCCCAGTCACCAGGACTCGGCAGGAGAGAAGAGTCTTAGGGACACTCACTGTGGTAAACCTTGAGGTACTGGTTTCATGGCTCTTGAGACTAGGCAGGAACTCACTGCTGCATAGCTGTTCCTGACACTTTTATTTGGGGGGCTCCCAGACTTGCCAAGTGTTTATTACACAGACTCACAAACCACCTGACAGGTTTCCTCCGTTTTTTTAGAAAGATTTATTTCTGTGTGTCTAGGATGAGTAGGGCACTCATGCTACCACACGCGTGTGTGGAAGTCGGAGGGCAGGTTTGGGAACTTGATTCTCTCTTTGCTCCCTTTATTTGGGTTGCAGGAATCAAACTTTAGTTGCCAGGCTTGAAATAAGCACCTTTACCCACTGACCCATCGTGCTGTCCTCAGACTTTCTACCTTTGTAGATTTCAAAGTTATTTATAATTGAGAAAGATGAGAGTAATTTCTCCAGCTTCAGAAAGAATTATGTTTTTTCTAATTAAAAAATTAGTAGTGTATATTAATTTTGTAAAAGAAGTTCCCATACTCAGAATATTAGAAGCTGTTTTAGAAGCTGTTTGATTGCCGTGAAGAGACATCATGACCAAGGCAACCATTATAAAAGAAAGCATTTAATTTGTGGCTTGCTTATGGCTTCAGAGACTTAGTCTATGGTCCTCATTATGGCGAGGAACATGGAACCAGTGCTATACCTGATTTGTAGGCAGAGAGAGAGAGAGAGAGAGAGAGAGAGAGAGAGAGAGAGAGAGAGAGAGAGAGAGAGAGAGAGAGACAGACACACACAGACAGACTGAGATGGACTTTTAAAGCCTCAAATCCTACCTCCAGTGACACATCCTCTAACAAGGCCATACCTACTTCAAAAGGTCATGCCTCACAGTCCTTCTAATCTTTTCAAATAGTGCCATGCCCTGGTTGACTAAGCATGAGCCTATGGGAGTTGTTCTCATTCAATTACCCCATGAAGCTTATACCTTCGTATTTTCTCTCAGATAAATCAAAAGCTACTTAAATCTTTCAACTGTATTTTTTGACATTTGCTCTCTTTAGACGGTGAGCTGTTCAGAAATAAGATAGTTCAGAAGAGAGAGAAAATTAAGACTCATCCTTTTTTTCCTGTACTTAAATAAATACCACATTTCAAAAATGAGAATTTTGTGAGAGCCATTTCTCCACAGCACAAGACCAGCAAATGAGAGATATTTGCACACCTCTGAGATGCAGGTGCTGGGTTCAGGTGGGGACTCATATCAGTGTACATAATTCGTTGTTTGCCAGGTGTCTGATGTCTTCTAGGAGATGCCAGGTGTGTCTGGACTCATGTGGGTTTCACCTGGCCCTCACAGACCCCCACAGTCTCTCCCATACTTTTCCTGTTTAGTTCTGGGATCTGAATACTTTATGGAAGTTAAAGCTGACCAGTTGTTTTCTTTCTTGTGGTTAACATCTTCTTATTTTTCTAGGTTGTACTGGTGAGGTGGAATGAGCCATACCAGAAGCTGGCCACATGTGATGCAGATGGAGGAATCTTTGTGTGGATTCAATATGAAGGCAGGTGGTCTGTGGAACTGGTCAATGACCGTGGGGCTCAGGTGAGTGGATAGCAGGCTTCTTCCAATGCAACTCTGATGCTTGGAATTCACCATGCTGAGTCCTAGAGCAAATGGAGTAGCTTTGGTCTGCACTGAACCTTTCCTGTGTTTATGAAGTAACGGAGCAATAAGTTAGTCTCTAAAGAAAGGTTTTCCTGAGAAGGGTAAAAAGTAGGTGTGGCCTTTTTGGAAGAATCGTGTGATAAGAGATGAGATTTGAGGTTTCAAAAGCCCACCTAATTTTATCCTAATTTATAGGCCAAAAGAGACCCTGTGTTTGGCATGGGCTTTTGAACCCTTAAGGTCTTCCCCCACTGCCAAGTGACAAACTTCCTCTACTAAGGGCACACTTCCTCCTAATCCTTTCAAATGGTGTCACTCCTTGGTGACTAAGTATTGTACTGTATGAATCTATGGGGACCATTTTTATTCAAGCCACCATAGCATATGTCCATCTCTTCTGTCCTATCTTTCTTGGTAATGATTTAAAGTGCTTGACATTCTGATTCTGAAGGCACAGCTCATCCCATCAGTAGGGCCTTTCTGTTTTCAGTTAAAAGAGTCTATGGGGACTGAAGGAATGGCTCCGTGGATAAGAGTGCTTGCTTGTCTTGTAGAAGACTTGAGTGTGGTTCTCAGTATACACATGGTGACTCACAACCATCTGTGTAACTCCAGTTCTAGGAAATTCAACACCCTTTTCTGGTCTCTGTGAGCACTTGGCATGCATACATACTTGCAGACAAAAAACTAATGCATTAAAAACAAGAATCCTCTTCCTTGAGCTAGATGGATAAAAACAGCACCAAAGAGACCTAATAAGCAACTTTAGAAAGGGATCTATCTCACAGAATTCATAAAGAGTTGCTACCTACACCCCTGACACTTAACTTTAGGGATGCCCTGTGGCTACTGTTTTGACACAGAGACTGTTCTAGGGCCTCTGAGACAGTAGCTCTGTGAGAATCCGCAGGGCACATGAAGTTACAGCCGCTAAGTGTAAGCAGGGTTTAGGGCACTTTTCATTTATACTTTGATGTAATTCTGAGACAGGGTCATTACTGTCACCTTACTATAGATGAGAAAACATGTACCCAGAACTACCCTGAATTTAGAAGTCAAGGACAGAGCTCTGACTTATGCTGTCTGTCTGCAGAGCTCACGCCCTTCCTTGGCCTTGCAGAGCAACATGATTTTGCAGACTGCTGCAATTGTAGATTTCCCTCAAACAGGCCGATTAGTGTCACAGGGCATGTACCATTCCTTCTTTCCTTAAATCTGAGGCATGACGGAAGCAGATGTGGCTTTGTCAGGGTTGAGAATCACATTATGCCTAACCTACTAAATGAATACACTCTCACATGGAAAAACAAGGTTCTGTTTTCACCAAGGTAGTGCTGACATCTTGTGAGACCTTCAGCCTAATCAATACTGACAGTAATATGTCAGCTGGGTGGTCTCTGTCTTTCAAACATGAGAAGCTCATAACTTAAGTACGAGGTGAGAATGGAGCAGATGATAACCCGGTAAACTAGAAATGTACAGTTAGGGTAATCATAGGGAAATCGTTAGACTTGTGCTCGAACCTTCCTCAGCAGCTCTATGAGAACAAGAACTGCCTCTGATGAGTCAGTCTCCTTAGACACAAAACAGGAGGAGTGCCAGACAGCACAGCCTCACACTGCGGGCGGGGTAGGAGCTGGAGGGCAAGCTAGATCAGTCCAAGGTTCAGTTCTGCAGCAGGAAGTCCATGGTGTGTTTTCCAAAGAGTAAAGACATAGTATGTCAGAAAGGAGCTGAAGATGACACTGGGTGGCCAAACTAACTGAAAACAGAAAAGAGCAATAAAACTCTCCACTCAATGAGTGGACTCTGAGAGGCAGTCATACAGAGGCCAGCACAGGAGTGAGCACAGAGGCACCTCAGGGCCTAATTGAATGTGGAGCTGCTGCTCCAGCACCTGCCTATATGCCACCGTGTTCCTTGTCATAGCTTCCCTTCATAGCAGTGGCCTTGGTCATAATGACTAAGACGTATGCCATAAGTGCTTTTATTTCATGTGTTTTTCTCTTTATTTGGGAACTTTATTCTAGAAATTTGCTGTTCTCAACTAATAGAAGAGAAAAAAATCCAGGTCAAGATGTTCAATAACTTGCCCAAGGAATTGTTAAATTGAGAACTCAAATCCCCTTTTCCTTCTAAAACATTTTCCCACACTGTTTCTAGACAAAGGAAAAAAATGACCCAGACCAAAAAAACAAAACAAAAAATCCGCCCCCAAGCTAACCTATTTCTCTTTGGCAAAAATCCATGTGTTGATATTATATCCCAACTGCCCTACCAGCCAAGCAGCAGCGCCACCACATGAGCGCCCCAGCACTGTCCTTTCTCAGCAAGGACCCACACACTCCTGTCCCCATTACCTCCCTCTGGTAGCTGTGTCATTGCTGCACCTGTCACACCAGTCCATGTTTTTTTTTCTATAGAGAGCACACGTCAGAAACAGGAAAGGTAGAGGAATTTGAATCCTGGGGACAGGTGAACTGATACGTACCACCACAGAACATCTGATAGCACTCGGAGTTCACAGGGCCTGTGCCTGCAGTTGCTATTACAGTAATTACTATAGCTTGTGACATGGTTGCAATTTTTCTGTTCTTTTGCTGTTCAGAACTGGTTCTTCAAACCTTAGAACCTATTGAGCAGTTGCTATTATTAAATACTGACATTTGGGGGAGTCTCGTTTGCTTCTGATAACGTTGGCATTAAATCTGACTTTAGTTTTAAAAAAATCCACACACAGGTTATGCTGATTACTGATTGAGGCAGTGTATACTTAGTACACCTGGAAAGTGTCTGGTGGAAAGAGCAGCTCTGCAGCTTGGAGAAGGCATGTCCTGGAAGCCAGCTCAAAGACACGCATTACTGTTTTAGATGGAGCAACTAAAGATCCTTGCTTAGAGTGTGCAGTTTGTTGTCGTAAAGTAATGAAGCATTTGACAAAAGCCAAGTAATGTCCTAGCAGGTTCTTTTTCAGGAAATGATCACGAGGCCATTATGTCAAAGTGGGTGTGGGACAGTGGGTGCATTCTTTTACAGTGTGAGTCACCGAGGATGACTGTGCCAGGCACATCATCTGAGAAGGTCTGATGAGAAGCTGCTTCAGGCACTGGTGTGGCCAAAGTGCTGCTCAGCTTCTGGTAATCCGAGAGCACTCTTTAGTAAAGTGGGGCTGGCATCTCAAACAGTCCCCCAGAGACAAGTGTCTGCTCTTCTCTCCTAGCATTTAGTACTTGTTTTTCATTTTTGTTTCTCTGGTGTGGGGAGAAGGAAACAGACAGACAGGCACATGTGTACACACTCGTGTACACACACACATACACACTCACACATTATAGTTGTGGTAGTGAGTTAGAGTTGCTGAGAATTGACTCATTGAGGTGCACTCTTAGCCCTGCTCCTTCAGACAGGGCCTCTCTAAGTATGTATAGCTTCTGCTGACTTGAACTCATCATCTTCCTGCTTCTGCCTAGCAGATAGCATGCATTCTTACTGCCTTGTGCCAAAGTAGGAAAGTCAGTCAATTCATTTGAACATCCTACATTACCTTTTTTGTGAGTTTGCCAGTAGCTTTTGTTTCTTTGGGTGTGGGGATAACACCCCCAAAGCACAGGAAGCAAAAGCAAACCCAAACAGGATTGTATCAAATTAGAAAGCTTTATATAACAAAGGAAATGACAGTCTTTCGTATGAGAGATGTTTGCAAACTATATGTCTGACAAGATGTATATTTAGAATCACAAGGAATACACTAGCAAAACAAACAAACCCCAAGATGAGCCAAATAAAAACTGGACAATAGACCTAAGTAAATATTTCTCAGAAGAAAACATACAGTAGACATCAGGTGTATGAAGAAATGTTCAAAATGAATAATTATCATGGAAATGAACATCACAACCACAGTGAGATGCCGTCCCCTGTCAAAGAGACATTAGTGCCAGTGAGAACATGCACACTGTGCTGTCTAAAGTCAGCTTGACAGTATGACACAGACTAGAGTTATCTGAAAGGAGGAAGCCTCAATTGAGAAGCCACCTCTATAAGATCCAGCCATAGGGCATTTTTTAATTGGCGAACAATAGGAGAGGGTCAAGCCCATTGTGTATGGTGCCATTCCTGGGCGGGTGGTCCTGGGTTCTGTAAGACAGCAACTCAGACAGCAGTTTTCATACCCAAGTACTCCAGCATTCTAGACTGTGTTCCTGTGGGACACTGCACGCTGAAGGACAGTAGAAGAATAGGAAGAGTCTGGTTTATACTGATTGCTTGTTTCTGCAGCAGAAGAAAGCTTTGCCTGTGAAGTAAGAACACTTCCGTTCGTAACATAAGGCAGTCTCAAATGTGAGTGCAGATGCTTCAGACAGCATGCATTGGTAGCACATGGCATGATTGTGGCTATGCACAGTTCAAGCTTGTATATTACGTGTGCTAAGCCAAGGCTACAGTGAAGTTCTGACATGAAGCATAGGCAGGCTCTGGCTGGAGCACCAGGGGCCTATTATGTGTCTGATTTTGGATTAGTTTTTGGTCATTGCATACTCAGAAAGCTTGTATTCATGCCAGAAAGTTTACAAACCTTATATTCTATTATGTGACCACATATGGGATTATGAGTCAGTTAAGTGCTGAATAATTATAAATAACAATAATGTGCTATTTATTGCCACCCCAACACATACATGATGACTAAAATAGGGCTTTGAATCTTTTCAGTACTGAGGAGTAATACATTGTTAAAGGGACAGATACAGGGGAGGAAGGGCTAGAGACAGACAGGGAAGGAGGGTTAGAGACAGACATGCAGAAG
>NW_021604663.1:4448880-4512248 GCF_004785775.1 Grammomys surdaster | reverse complement strand
GAAGGAGGGTTAGAGACAGACATGCAGAAGAGTTGCTGCTATCTCTGAGAAGCTTCTTTTCACTGCCTGTGTGCTTTAGTGTTTTAGGACAATGATGATGAAGATGATGATGGTGGTGGTGATGATGATGTTCCCTCTTTTAATAACTGTTTCATGATACATGGTCAAAGTACGTGTAAATAATAGCATGATCTTTGGGGAAAATGTTACATTTATTGCCCAGTAATATTCTGTCTATGGAAACTTTGTGTTCTTAAGAGAGACTGGATCTTGGAACTGGCTAGACATGATGTGAAGCCAGAGTTCTGAGTTTTGTACAGAAACATCATTCACGGCTGACTTGTAACAGCTGTTGAGGGCCTGTCCCACCAGTCAGTGCCATTGCTGCCATAGACACTGGCCAATGTCTGCCTCAGCCATGCTGAAATCAGCTGAAAGTGCTTTTTCTTTGCTGTTTTGTTTGTTTTCTTATTTCTTGAAATGTGATATATATTTAGCAATATCACAAAATTTTAAAAGAATATTTTCAAGCATATGAAACAGTAAAGATTATGATTAGTGATTTTATGTGTGAGAGAGAAAAGTTAAAAAGAAACACAATAGAACAAACTAAAAAGTAAATTAAGATGGTAGAGACAGAACCAAATATAGTAGAGAACAGAATAAATATCAGTGGACTAAGTTCAGTTAAAAGATGATTGGACAGATTCTGTGTTTAAAGTTTTGGATAGGGGTCCAGAGATGATGTCATTGGTTAAGTACTTCATATGAAAGACAGCGGCCTGGGTTTTATCTTTGGCACCAATTTCACTAAGTCCCAGTGTTGACGGCATGATGATTAGCCCTTATAGCACCAGCACTTAAGGCAACAGGCTGGTCTACGTATGCCAGCATAGCTCACCCTGTAAGCTCTGTCTCACAAACTCCCCCAAATCCCTGCATATTTGAAAAAAATTAAGTCTATGTTAAATAGCTTCTAGGCTATGAATAAATTATTGAACACCTGTCAATTCCTGCATCTGCAGACAGTGGTGGCATACACGCACACATTTATTTAATCCCAGCACGCTGGAGGCAAAGGCAGGCAGATCTCTGTCTACAGAGTGAGTTCTAGTATAGCCAAAGACTACACAGAGAAACCCTGTTTCAGGAAAAAGAGAGGAAGAAATAAAGGAGAGAGGATGAGTGGGGAGGTAGGTGGAGGGAAAATCAAATCCTGGGGGTGGAGTGATGGCTCTGTGGTCACCAGATTTAGAGGACCTTCGTTTAGTCCCCAGTGTCCATCCACAACAGGCAGCTCACAACCGCCTGTGCCACCAGACCCAGGGGCAGGTGCTTTCTTCTGGCTTTTATACACACACCCTCAGGCAGACACACATGTACACATAACTAATAGAAATACAGAATAGAATAAATATTTTTTTAAATCCTGTATCTGCAGATTGTGAAGATATGGGTAAATGATTAAAGTCATAAGATGAAAGAAACATATTTCCTTTCCTTACCACGGTAGGAATCAAGATTGCTGTTCAGTCCTCTACTACTAAAGTACACTGTGGCCCAACCTCATTTACACACTAGTCCCCATTACCTCCAGTATTGAGAAAAGAGCAATATTGAAAAAGCCATAGACATAATTCAGCCCAGAAAACAAAAGGTGAGAGGCAGCATTTGAATACATGGTTCTAAATACTCTTGAGTTGCTCAGTACTCGATGAGCTTTCCCCTACATTTCTGTCCCTTCACTCTGATCAGAGGAATTAGAAGTGTAGAGCTGTTCTGGAATGAGCTGTAACATATGGTGATGGAGAGAGAGCCTGTTACTAACTGTAAGTAGGAGTCTGTGTGGAAAAGGCAAGAGCTGTGGTTCTCAGCTCTGTCACTCACTGACTGTGCGGCTAAGGCTAAGTTATTTAGGTCCTTTGTGCCTTAGATTGTCTGTCGATGGAATGATGATGCCTCCTTGGATTGTTGTCCCAGTGCTTACTGCATTAAAGTACTCAAGAGCTCTGTAGTAGCGCTGACACACAGTCCATGCTGTGATAGCACTGTTTGGGGGTTTCGGAATTTGGTTTGGTTTTTGGTTTGGTTTTGATGGGGGTTGGTTGGTTGGTTTTGCTTGTTTGGATTTTAAGACTAGGTCTTATTTTGGAGCTAATGTTGACCTGGAACTCAGTGTGATAGCCTGCGGCTTGCCGAAAGTACAGGAAAGCACCACCGTCTCTGACTGCTGTAGCTGTCCCTTTTATATTGTTGATTTTAGCCCATCTTGGTCTTAAACAGAAATTTGAATTAATGACTATCCCTTGGCTTTGATAAAAGGATTTTCCCTTTCATGCTGTAACCTGAGCCTTCTGTCTATGTCTTTAAGGTGAGTGATTTCACCTGGAGCCACGATGGGACTCAGGCTCTCATTTCATATCGAGATGGCTTTGTCCTGGTTGGTTCCGTCAGCGGACAAAGACACTGGTCATCTGAAATCAACTTGGAGAGCCAGATCACATGTGGCATATGGACTCCCGATGACCAGCAGGTAATGCTTCTGAAATGTCGCTGTGCACTGTTACCATGAAGGGTTGAGGAGGAGGCAGGAGGGGACAGATGCAAAAGCCTCTTAAAGAATCACACAGCACTGGGGACACTGTTAGCTGGTAGAAAGGCTTGTTGATGCACAGAGCCCAGAGTTCCAGTTCCAGCACTGAAGTAAAAAAGTAAAATGAGAAAACTGTCAAAGTGAAAATTAAAACAAAAATGTAATTGAAATCCTAGTGTGGTAAACATTCAGTTAATGTTTTAATTATATAAAATGTTCATATAAGTCAATTTTAGAAATCTAAATAAACTGCCGGTTTATCAATAGGTAACAAGTAGAAGGGAAGTTCAACTAATAATCATATTGTGAAAAACTTTCCTCTGCAGGAAAGTTAAATTGTTCATAGTTCACTTCTGAGCAGCGGTAATGAAATAGTCCAGATGATGGTGAGGTATGAGCAGCAGGGTGAGTGAACAGTGCTTCCTTACACGGTGCTCAGGGAAGCCGCTGGCCAGACTCTGTCGGAGCCTGCATCTGGGAACGCACTCCTGAGAAGAACACGAGCAGGAAGGATGGGTTGCAGCCTTAGGCTGTGTATGTGATGGTGAAAGTGGGAACTCCCCTGTAGAGTAGGTGCGTAAGGTGTGGCTCCATCACTGGGGAGCTGAGTAGATAAGGCCACAGATTGTAGTTTTAAAAGGGGGAGACTGACAGAGTTCTTAGTGTGCCTAAGGAAATCAGAATGTGAAGTGGTGGGGCGTGGGATGTCACATTGTAAACTAACCCTAAGGAGTCCTTGAGCGTGGTGAGAGACCTGGAAGGACATGAGTCAGACGGAGTACCACAGAGCTTCCATGGCAGTGAGCCTCTGTCTGCTTCTCTGAAGTATGATTTCAAATGTTTCTTCATTGGCCCTGTTTGATTTAGTGGTTAAAAAAAAAGCATAATGACTCTTACAATTATGTATTGATAATTTAAAAATATATGCATGACCAATTTAAACCTTTGCAAATATGAAATGTGTTTCCCAAGTAGTATTGCTTGGCACTGTATCTTCTGTTCTTGAGCTACACTGTCTACGGAACCAGTTCTCTGGTTCCCACACATTCATTGCATGTTTCCATCAGCTCAAATTTAAACATGCAAATTTTTTTTCTTCATGATCAGTGCTGTTAGATTTGTAAATTCTAAGTTTCTTCTCTCTTCCAATAGGCTTTTTCTTACTCTCCTTCAGTATTTCTGTGAAGCATTTAGTTTTGCATGAAACTTTAGTCTCCTAGGGTCTTACTCTTCTCGTGAGGGAAGCCTGCTAGCTGGCCTCTTCCTCTCCTCATCAGTTTCCTCTTCTGTGACAAAGGCTGTGAATTATTTCCTGCCTCCTCCCCACACTTCTGTAGTGATCAAATGTGAGGATGCTTGTGCAAGTACCGAAAATGTACTTCATTCCCGTCAGCTTCCCCTTCTGAGTGCCCCAAAGGATGGAACCTGTGCCCTGTCTGAAGCGCATCTGATGCCAGTGTGCTCTGCCAGCGATTGTTCCAAACAGACCAAACCCATGCACACACTTGCAGTGTGACAAGTGTGTATCACACAGGAGGTGACACAGGAGGGAGAGGCGATTTCTCACTTGGAGAACTTGGGAAGTGTGAAGAGACAGAACTATGAGCTCACCGATGCTATGCCTAGGGAATGGTGTAAGGACATATAGCGGATCATAGACGACCCAGAGTGCTGCACAAGACCCCCACAGCTAGTGTCCACAGCGCTGCACGGGACCCCCTGCAGCTAGTGTCCACAGGGCTGCACGGGACCCCCACAGCTAGTATCCACAGCGCTGCACGGGGCCCCCACAGCTAGTGTCCACAGCGCTGCACGGGGCCCCCACAGCTAGTGTCCACAGGGCTGCACAGGACCCCCACAGCTAGTGTCCACAGCGCTGCACGGGACCCCCTGCAGCTAGTGTCCACAGGGCTGCACAGGACCCCCACAGCTAGTATCCGCAGCTAGTGTCCACAGCACTGCATGGGGCCCCCACAGCTAGTGTCCACAGCGCTGCACGGGGTCCCCACAGCTAGTATCCACAGCGCTGCACGGGGTCCCCACAGCTAGTATCCACAGTGCTGCACGGGGCTCCCACAGCTAGTATCCACAGCGCTGCACGGGGTCCCCTGCAGCTAGTGTCCACAGCGCTGCACGGGACCCCCCACAGCTAGTGTCCACAGGGCTGCACAGGACCCCCACAGCTAGTATCCACAGCTAGTGTCCACAGCACTGCACGGGGCCCCCACAGCTAGTGTCCACAGGGCTGCACAGGGTCCCCCACAGCTAGTGTCCACAGCACTGCACGGGACCCCCACAGCTAGTGTCCACAGCGCTGCACGGGACCCCACAGCCAGCTCCTTCATGCTTTTGTCACTATTTTGAAGCTGTGGCAACAGTCTGAAGGAGCCAGTGGCCATGGCTGTGACTACGCAACACTAAGGCAATGCTTGTGTGGTGGAGGTGTTCCCAGCCTACCCTCTGTGTCCTCAAGACCGCGTTCACTGCCAGCGAAGGATCTGCATCCCTCTCTGTTCATCAGACTTTCAAATGGTTTACAGGACACTGAAGAGTGTGTCTGCAGATGAAGTTAACAGGGAGGTGAGAGTTGAATGCTTCTTTAGGCCGATTTGACCAGAATGTAGAAGAGAAAATGTCTTCCCGTGGCACTGGTGGCTGTGACACATGCCCGAGGGAACACAGGAGACTGGATTTATTTTGGCTTACAGAGGTTGCCACAGTCTACCATGCGTTGTATGTTTTAGAGCGTTCATGAAGTCAGAATCGTCATGTGGAAGGGCAAGAAGCAACAGAGCTGTTTAACTCATGGCAGCCAAAAAGCACACAGAGAGACAGGAAAGAGAAAGGTTAGTGTCTGTCCCTCAATACATACTCCAGGAGACAACACTGCTTCCAGCCAGACAACTTCCTTTAGTCTCTTCTCTTTGAAATGATTGTTGGATGAAACCGTTAAGTCAGATCACTTGTTATCTAACTGCCCCTGGAAACCTTGTCACACATGTCCTGCATTAAAATCCTAGGTCTCTCCCATTCAGTCAGGTAGCAATCAGAAGGAACTCACATCCTGTCTTGCCATTCTCTGATATCTCTGACAGGATTTTGACTTGAAGTTCACCTTATGTTTGCAGTTAGTGACATAGCTGGTTCTGTCATTACGTGTGAGACATGGAGAACAGGATCCCCATAACACCTGTGGCTTGGGGTGGTCTGACTACAGATCCCCAAGTATATGAGGATTGACTCCACGTGTTTCCTGTTTCCCAGAGAATTGAACACGTGGTCAGAACAGCATTCAACAGAAATCCTTCCCCTTCACGTCTTAGATAGCTTGGACTCTGAGAGGACTTGGGACAGTTCCTGCCAACCTCTAAATCTCTAAGCAGTGCCTCTTTACAAGTCTAGGTTTCTGTTTTTTTCCCCTCCTATTTGTCACCTACTTTCTTCATTCTAGATTGGTGGCTCATGTGCCATTGTGGGTGGAGAGAGTATGTAATGACTGAGTGTCGTTGTTAGCTGTATACACATATGTGACTGTTTCTCAGTTTGCGGAGTGAATTTCCACCTGTGAATTCTCCTGTTCCACATCATACTCCAGATGCTGTTGGTGGGATATGAAATATTTTCCCCAGTTTGTAGTTAGGAATATGTTCAGTATAAAGAAGATTTGTTTAAATTCAACCAATAATATCCTACGATATTCTTGCTCTCAGTTGTCTTTTGTTTCTCCCTCTTACCCTTCATGCACATATTTTTGTAGTACATTTTTGTGTGCTTGTGCATGTTGACAGATCAGCCTTACATAACTTACATATCATTCACTCACCTTCCCACACCCAGAAATTAGTAGTGATGTCATCCATTGTCTAGGTTCATTTCGCTGATTCTTAGAGAACTGTGGGGTGTTGTTGGGTTGTTTTTGGTTTTTGTTTTGTTTTTGTTTTTAAATGTATATGGATGTTTTGCCTGCCTGTATGTCTGTACACTGTGTGTACAGTTTCTTTGGAGACCGGAGAGGGCATCAGATTCTCTAGCAATGGAGTTACAGACAGGTCTGAGCCAACATGGGTGCTGGGAATTGAACCCAGGTCCACTGAAAGAGCAGCCAGCACCCTAACTGCTAAGCCATCTCTCCAGCCCTAAAAATTGTGTTAACCGTGTATATTTTTGTTTTGTTTTTAGAACCACAGTCAGTTTACTCTGTGTTTGCCAATTGGTGGTCTATTCCAACTCTTCATTTGGAACGTTAGAATCTGGAGCTCAGTGTGAGTGACCGTGGCCCAGGAACTCAGACTCAGGTTGTGTAAATGCTGTCTTCTTGCATGGTGATGGCTCTCTGTCATTTTCATAGCACAGAGAAAGTCATAAATTAAGACATGTTTCAAACAGATTAAAATACCAGGTTGTAGTGAAATGGGAAGTCTCTGTTGTAGAAACCAGACATTGCCTGACTACATTCTTCACCATTGGGTTGGTGGAAGCTAGAGCTCTGTCCACATTCTAAAAAGGAGCTTGTCCGTTTGTTCTGAGAATGTTAGGTCCAACAGCGGTGGGCAGTGAGGGGCTAGAGGTAGCCCAAGACAATTTGATCTTGGACCTGCAACGTTCTGCCATAGCATTCCTCATTCAAGGAACTCCTAATCAGTCAGTGAGCCTAGCTGAGAGGTAGGTTTGTGTTTGTGTTTGGTTCTGTCGTTTTGGAGTTTGTTGTTTTTGTCCTGAGAACTTGAATTCTCAATGTTGTTCAACAATTTAGTGTGGCTACATACAGAACCTTGGTAAAAAATCAAGTTATGTTTACAGCTTGTTCTCAGTTCAGCTAATTTTTTTAATTATTGCATTTGTTTCATGCAAGAGGTTTGTGTTGTGATAAGGGAAGGTAATCCTGTCTGGATAGTGGATAGTGGGCAAGGGCAGTGTGTCCTCCTAGGACTGCCCTAGCAGAGCACTGCAGACTGTGTGGTTGAGCCAGCAGACACTCCTTCCTCACACTGCTGAGGCTTAAGTCAACACTGAGACGTTAGCAGTGTGTCTGCGGCTTAGAGGTGGCCACTGCTTGCAGAGTCTTCACATGGCTTCCTCTGGACACTTGCATCCCCAGGGCCTGTCTCTCAGGGCACCCACACCTGTTGGATTAGACTGTCACTTATGTTAGTCCTCATCGCAAAATAGAGTTCCGTTCAGTAAATTTCCTGGAAAAAAAATATTGGGGCATCTAATTCATTTTATAACACACTAAGAAATTATTGGAAAAGAGAAGATGACAGAAACAGCAGTAGTGTAAACAGCTTGATAAGGTTGGGATGTGTTCATATTAGAGCACTGAAGGACCTGAGAGAGAGAGACAGTGCACACAGAAAGTAGCAGATATGATTGACAGAAAAGCCTGTAAGTGTTCCATGGGTCCAAGGTACTGAAGCAGTGGGTATTCTGTGGAGCCCTGACTTGTGTCTCCTCTGTGTTTTCTGGGGTTTGAGAGGAGGACAGCCCACTTGAATGTGAAAGTGCTTTGCCATACAGACATTTGAAACTGTGCCTCCAGGAGATTAAGGTCACGGTCAGCTGTCCTGCCACTTGAGATTGATCTCCCTTCTTCAGAAAGGCAGAGGCCGTAACCGTCCTCCAACAGCCAACCAGACATGCTTTATGTGTTTTCACTGACAAAAGGCTCAAAACCAAGTTTTGAGAATTTAGTCAAAAAGAGGAAGAATTCTGTGGTAACTGTTTGTGAATACACACCTGTAGTAACATAGGAAGGGACTCTGTGTCTCTCACTTTTCCTGGAAGAATCCCAAGAAAACAGTCCTTTGGGACTTTCTTCTCCCATTGGGACAGGGTTTCTCAAGGACTATGCTGTAGAAGGAGAATTTACCTGATATACCTGTTGCTAGCTGCTCCAGACTTGTTTCCCTGAGTACAGTTCATACTTACTTTATAAATCCTAAAACCTTTAAAAAGAAAGATGCTTAAATCTCATATTTTCTTACACATTCTGAAAATAATGTCAAATAAAATGAGAAGGGTCTAGGTTAATAAATATTTGACAGTTACTAAGATTCCACTTTTTTCCAGATTTTAGAATGTGCAGGCATGATCAGGCCACTTATTTTTCTCAGCCCTGACACCTTGAAAGGGTTATTTTGTCTCACTTGGCAAAAGGAGGGTTAGTACAAAACACCATCTGATGTGTGCTGGTGTTGTTCCAAGTACACAGAGTTTATACAGTCATCTTTAGATAACAGTGAGGGAAAGCCAGGAAAGGTTCCATGTGAAGTAAAAGTCACATCTATAGGCAAATGCTTCACTAGAAACAGAACTTGTAGGTGGAGTCAAGACTTAAAACAGGGTTCTCACTAGGACCTGGCACTTACCAGATCTCAAAATCAGATCCTCACCTTTGTGTGGCAAGCACTTTGTTAACTCGGCCATCTTCCTGGGATTTTTACAATTTATGTTTTTTATTTTATTAAATCTAAAGCTATTACAGTTAGTGCATAATTGAACATTTAAGGGCAATCTCAGTATCATGTCAAAATAACTGGAGCCAAAGTTTGCCTTTTTTTTTTTTTCACCTTTTATCATTTCCTCTCCTCTCCTCTCTGTGTGTATGCATGCTTGAGTGTGTATGTGTGTGTGTGGTGTGTGTGTGTGTATGAGATGTGTGGTATGTATGTATGTGTGGTATGTGTGTGGTGTGTGTGTGTGTGTGTGTGTGTGTGTGTGTGTGGTATGTGTGTAGTGCGTGTGGTGTGTGTGTGTGTGTGTGTGTGTATTCATGGGTATTGAACCTAGGTCCATGGTTGTGCTAGGCAAGCATACTCTATCATGGCTATGTCTGTTTGCTTGTGAATCACAGTCTCTTGTATAGCACTTGTCCTGCAGCCACACTGGTGTGGAACACAACAGAGATGATTCACCTTCCTCCACCTTCTGAACCACTGTTGTTATAGGTTTGCACCACCATGGGCAGCTCTGCTGTATTTTTAAAGTAATTCTCAGAGTGGGTTTGAGTTCCCTCATTCTCAGTGCATCTGTGCAGGTCTCTTCAGTGTGTGTTGCCCTCCTAACCACAGCCCACCAGAATGGCTGCCGGTGCCAGATATGGAAGGGCCTCTCTGGGACACACAGTCCCAGACAAACAGTCACACAGCCTCTGCTTTCTCAACTAACGACAGCTTTGTAATCAAGAGTACTTTTCTAATATTTGACACACCGGTGTCCTCTAACACCTGGAAGAAAGACATGCCTTCTGATAGAAAAAGGTCAAACTTGAAAAATTAAAGTATTAATGACTGTTTATTGTTTACAGCAGACTTGTATTCACTGTAGGTAACATTTCCCTGGCTGCTCTGTAAGGGCTGGCTGTCTCCACAGCTTCCTTCTCACTCCCAGAGCCTGCAGGCTGTGAGGCTATGGCAAAGGCTTCGGTGTCCTGGAAAAGACTCAGAAGCCACCATGCTCAGCCCAACAGGAAAAGCAAACAGTAGTCTCTCTCCCATCTCCTACACAGACTTTTGGAAGAGTTTCTTTAAAAAGAAAAACAAAAGCCAAGAACTCTGAAGCTTGGTATATTAAAATGATTAAGGTGATCCACACCCTTGTTGAAGACCTTTGCTGGTGACTAGAGCAAACATGGTGAAGACCCTGTCTGGTAGCTGTTGGCTCCTGATGAGAACATCTCCAGAAGGCACCCAGGCCACTGGAGACATGTGCCTCTGGCTTGGCTTAAGGCTAAAGGAACTTGATTTACAAGTTGTGGGAATTGTTCTGGAATAAACATTCCAGCACCAATGAGCATGGAAGAGGGAAGGCATGTCTTCCCTCTAAAGCCATAAGGTGGGACAGGCAAGCAAGCGAGCAGAAGCACATGGGACAGTCAGCAAGTTAAGAGCACCATTGTTGAAGCTGTTTCTCCAGGTCATGTTCTGTTCCAGGAAACAAGTGAAGTCGTGCGTGGAGAGGAGCAGTGCAGATAGTGTAAGTCACTAACTCAGCACCTGAGGGCCCTCCCTCTTGCCTTGTTCAAATTCAGGTGCACTACCTGTTAACATATATAATGTATTTTGAATGGAGGAGGAAGAAAGAGATGCTTCTAAAACACACCCCATGTATGAGACCGTGGAAGTAACCGAAATGCCAAGTTTGCCATTCTCCAAAATGGAGGCCCAAGGTGCACATCCACACCTCACATTGTTATGAACGATTTCACATGATGCTGGGACCATCCTAGATTGTTTGGTTTGTGTAGACTGTGTAGTCCTGTTGGAAAGCATCTTTTTCTGTATGGGGGAAAAAACAAAACAAAACAAACATCAAACAGAAAAAAAGGATCAGGGCCAGTTTGTGGCTAACTGGTCATGGTTAGGTGCAGTCAAGGTCATGGCTCCAAGAGTGTGACCACAAATCCTGCTCCTACCTCCCTCTGTCAGCCGTAAAAGCTTTTGAGTCCTATTTAAAATGCTACAGAGATATCCAAGTATGTTCCTAAATATGGTGAAAACATTTCTTTTCTTGCACCTACTAATAAACTTCTTGGTGAAAGGGCTGAGAGAAGGGCTGGGCAGAGTACTTCTGTATGTTTGAGGCCAGCCTGCAGGTTTGGGAAGTGCTAAGGTCAGGCTCTGTCCTGCCCCACAGGACCAGAGATACATGGTGGCTAGAGCAGGGTCTACAGGACTGTCGCTGGTACCAAGACAAACCAGTACCAACGTGAGCTAGCCCAGGAAGGGCAGACTTGAGCCGGCAGTGACTACTGAAGCAAAGTGACTGGAGCTCCCTGCTGTCTGTGTAGAATGACTGGGTGTTTTAAAGGAAGAATGAGGAAGAGAAAGGAGCACACGGACACTGCACTGAGTGGAGAGGAGCAGAAGCTGGAAGGGGCCTGTCAAGGGAATTGGATCCAGACTTCTGGATCTGCTCAGCGGACCTCCACCAAAAGACGATGGGGCCCTGTCTTGGGTTGTGGGCTCGAGCGACCAGTTGTCTTAGAGACATTGAGCTTTCATAGGCAGGGACTTGAGGGAGGCCAGTGTCATTCTAGGGACATGACCTTGAGTTCATGGAAACAATACCAATGTTCACTCAAGGCCAACAGAGGCAGAAGGGGAGTGAGTAAAATTATTTGTGCTGAAATTCTGCATTCTTAGATCATGGTTAGGTGCAGTCAAGGTCATGGCTCCAAGAGTGTGACTGGAGTGTGATTGGGTTGGCTTTTGCACTGGAACAGCACACATCCCATCTCTGATAGGGCACAGATGCTCTCAGTGTCACAGGCAGACGTGCTTAATGGCTGCTATGGGTAGGCATGAAAAGACAGCCATAAGAATTCCACAGAGAGAACCACAACCAACCAGAATTCTAATGTGTGTTGGAGCCTAGCAACCCAGGCTGGTCTCAAGTTGGTGGTTCTACCTCAGCCTCCCAGGAACACAGATTATAGATGTGCACCACTGTGGCCAGTATGGGGTCTTAATTAGTAACCCAAACAACAATAACAGTAACAACAACAAAATGAAATGCAATATACAGATATAGTAGCTGAACCTGTTGGAGTTAAAGAAATGGATTTTCTTCCACAAGGCCTCAAAAATTTCAGAACACATGGAAAAACAAAACAAAATGCTCCAAACAAGAAACAGAGTGGCACAATGATTGGATGAGGGTAGCCAGAAAAGGAGGGAGTTGCTCTTCACTCTGTGCTCTTCTCAGTTGTGAGGACTCGTGGTTTCCTTGCCTGTTTGGGAAAGGAATCTTCCCATAGATGGTTAGTTAAGGGCTTAAAATAAACATGGGATTCCCTTTTGCAGTGCAGCACTCCTACAAAATCATTTCCGGCTCTGGGAAGGAGGGAAGAAAGCTCATTTCTGGGCTGGAGAGGCTGTCTTCCCTTGTCTCTAGGTTAGTTTACAAGTAGTCTTCAGCAGCCGAGAGCTGTGGGGTCTTCAGACTCACACAGATTAGAAGTGGTTATGGTCAGTTGTGAAGCCGCCTTTCGTATCTTTTCAGAGTAAAACAGCAACTGTCGTATCAGGTGCGGGTGTGCAGCTCTTTTCATTTACAGCTGTCTCCTCTTAGAGACCGTTCCTTTAGTTACAAAGTATCCAGGCCTAGCCTTGAAGCTCTTCTGAAGGCCGCTGTTCTAAAATGAGAGGGAAGTTTGCTGTGAATTACATCAGAGCAGAGGCTCCCTCTGAAGAAAAAGAGGGATGTCTTTTCATTCTGGTCCTCAGCAGGCCATTCAGTTCTGCACTATCCATGCTCAGGTTAAGGGAGCATGTTGCCAGTGTTTATGCTTCCTGTGGCTCTGGGCCATAAAGCTTGTAGAAAAATCATCACTTCCCTCAGGAACTAATTCTAGTGCTAATAATTATACTACATTACAAAACGCTGTTTGTGGAACCATGCTTGTTGGCAATTCCTCAGTCCAGTCTTACTAAAGCATGTAGGTGAGCTAGCTTTCTTTCTTCCTTTCTTTCTTTCTCTCTTTCTTTCTTTCTTTCTTTCTTTTTTTTTGGGGGGGGGGGTTCGAGACAGGGTTTCTCTGTGTAGCCCTGACTGTCCTGGAACTCACTCTGTAGTCCAGGCCAGCCTCGGGACTCAGAAATCCGCCTGCCTCTGCCTCCCAAGTGCTGGGATGAGCATTGTTTTTAAAGGTAACTGTACTGATAAGACGCTGCTGCTTCCAAAATAAGAGCCTGGGAATGGTGCTGCATCTTCCCCCTTTCCACTCAGGGTTGGAGCTTGGGTTCCAAGCTTACAGTTCACTGTAAACCACTGTTAACAATTATAAAACCAGTTCTGTATGGAAATGAAAAGATGATATTTTCTGGGTTAGGGTGTCTGATGCTGTGATGAAGCACCGTGAACAAAAACCAGGTTGGAGAGAAAAGAATATATTCAGCTTACACTTTGACATCATATAGTCTGTCACTAAAGGAAGTGAAGTCAGGAGCTCACACAGGGCAGGAACCTGGAGGCAGAAGCTGATGCAGAGGCTGTGAAGGGGTGCTGTGTACTGGCTTGCTCAGCCTGCTTTCTTATAGAACCCAGGACCATCAGCCCAGGGATGGCACCACCCACAATGGCCTGGTCTCTCCCCCATCCATTACAAGTTAAGAAAATGCCCTAGAAAATTGACCGTAGCCGTAGCCAGATCTTATTGTTAATTGGGTTTCCCTTCTCTCAGATGACTTCAGCTTATGCCTTGCTGATGTAAAACTATCTAGCACACATGTGGATTACTAAAATCACATTATTGCTAAAGGAACAACAAAAAAACAAAACCCAAAAAACAACATCAACAAAACCTGGAGCCAACTCTAAGGGATTGGTCTCTGGGTCTCTATGGGTGTCAGTGCTCATGAGCACATACGTACATACGTACATACACACGTACATACGTACGTACATACACACATACATACGTACATACGTATATACATACATACGCACATACATACATACAATATATATAATTTTTAAAATGTAATTTAAATCTTAAGAGAAAACTGCCTTGTAGTTTATATTTCCAACTGAAAGGTGATTGAAATGCAGAGACAGGGTTGAACTAGCTCTCTGCTGAAGAAGCTGGCCTAACCTTACAGAGGCTTGTACCTACTCTGACTAGGAGCATGGAAGCCACCAGAAGCAACAGTAGAAGAAAATTTAGGGGAGAGCAATCTTAGCAGAAGAAGTAAATACTGAGCTTTAATTTAAAGAAGGAAAGGAAAAAGTCAGAATTTGATTGGTTGAAAAGCTAGGCCAAAAGCCAATGATATTTTTTTTTGCACAAATTAATGTATAATAGTTACTAGTCATTCCTCACAGAACCATCTGACATTTTAGGGTGCAGACCTGTCCTCAAGAGCTATGATGGAGATTGATCCAAAACCAGAGTGGAGTTCAGCATACTGTGAGTGAAGGCTGTGGTTAGCATAAGGCCAGTTCTGTGTGGAGAGCCCCTGAGTTCCTCGTATGAGCCCTCTAAGTACCTGTTGTACTACACAGATGCTGGACATTGGAGCCTCAGCAAAGCCAGTCTTAACTGGCAACGGGTTGACTATCTGGAGGTCTGTGAGGCAGGTGGTATGATTGTAGTCGCTGAGAGAAAAGAGAGTTAGGCCTAACCTGGAACTGCAAGCGGTGCAGGAGCTTGGAAGGGGCTGTTGTGCCCCAGCACCAGTGTGCCTTGGCTGTGGGCAGACTGATGTCTTCCTGCACGTGGTCTCATTATTCTCCCTCTGTCTTGTTCTCCTGAAATCCTCTGCTTACAGAAGCTTTATCTCATTTGAAGTGGTTAGTCATGAAAGGAACTTGTAATGGGGATTTCTTTTTTCAAATCTGATTTCATGTTGTATTACTGTTCTTCAGTTATCTGTGACATACTTGTCCCAGAACAGCCCCTAACTGTAGATGATGTTTAAAGGAATATTTGTTATGATGGGACATGCTTTTTTGTCACAAAACTTTGAAACATGAAGCAGCAAGCTTACAAGTTTGAATTTAGCCTGGGTTGAATAGACCCTATCTTAGAAACAACAGCAGAACAGAATATTTAATGAGTGATTGGTTCATTATAAAACAGCCATACATATTCCATAAGCTTATTACTTCTTCCCTCGTTATTAATCATTTACCCACATGTCTTTAAATTGCTGCTGTCTTTAATTTTAATTCAGTCTTTTCATTAAAAACAATATTCACCAAGAGCTCACTCTGCATCCAGAGCTCTCCGAGATGCCAAGGATATAACTGTAGAGTCGGCTGTAGAGGTGCTTGTCACAGTGTCTCAAGAGCAAGAGGATGCCAGGATGAAAAAACCCTAAAAATGTTCTGAGTGTGAATTCCAGCCCTTGCAGTTAGATAGCCCTGTCTGGTTTGACTATTTCATGCTTCCTAAGCTCTGTGCGTGTGTGCGTGTGCATGTGTTACAGATGATAACTGGCAGGCTTGTCACACTGAGAAGCGGATGTTAGGCACAGATCCCTCAATCCCGTTAGGCAAAACAATTTCAAAGTTTATAACAGTGTCAGATCCAAGATCTCCAGATGCGATCACAAAGCAGGTGGTAAGTGTTCATCTTGCTTCCTGGGACCCAAGGCTTCTCTTGTAATGTTCTGGTAGTGACACACTTCTGTCCAGCTTGGTTTCTAACAACTGTGGCATACCCGTGCTACTCACAGTGAGGAGCTGACAGCCAAAGACTCTTCCCTCAGAATTTGCTAGCTCTGATGTGTGCCTGCCTACATCCATTGCCTCACATACTCAGTTTGTCTGTGTCCTCTAAGAGCTGTGGGATCAAGAGAAAGTTCTCAGGAGTAGCCCTAACCATACTGAGGTGTTGGGCTCCTCTGAGGTCCATTCCAGTATGGACCAGCAGTTTCTATTAATTGTGATGAAGGACGTGGCAGCTTGTATAAACATTCGGTGAGTATGTAAATGCCGTCTTCACAGCATTGCATTGATTATTGTATCATTAATGTCACTGTCATCTGTGAAAAACACTCTAAACATGGAAAGTCTAACCTTTTCCAGGAAAGCATAATGTACATGTATGAGAATATATTAATGAGACCCATTCTTTTATAAGCCGTCTAAACTTTAATTAAAAAGTCACTTTCAGAGCGTCTTGTTTTCCACATGTGGTAAGATGTGGTCCTTACATGACCTGATGTATTTCCTCTTTTGTCAGGCGTAAAAGTTTCTGTATTAGAGCTATAATAATCAATCCCTGGTGCCTCTTTACTTTCTACAAAGATGGATGTTTTCTTAGCCCCTCTTTTAGCTAGAAGACCAAAACAAAAAACAGTGCAGCAGGCTTTTTCTGCTTTTGAAAGTGCATGAGCAGCATAATGTGTTCATCATGCTGCTGGCTGGTCACATGCCCGTATGTGAGGGATTATTGGTTACAGTGATTGAGGTAGGAAGCGTCATTCACTGTGTGTTGCACCACTCCTGATGGTGACCCTGCCTGGCCTGTAGAACTGTGGGAAATGAGCTGACCATGCATGTGTGTATTGAACTATGGAGACGGTGTGGCCAGCCCCTCAGGCTCCTGCCTCTGTGACTTCCCCATTATGGGGACTGTCACCTGGAACAGCTAAAATAGACCCTGTGAAGTTGCTTATGTGGGGTATTTATCACAGCAACAGAAAAGAAACCAAGCCAGTTGTCCTGTCGCCCTGTTTTCATCGGTTTGTCTTTTTAGTTGTGCATGTATTTTTTTCCTCCTAAAATAAATTGAGACTGAAATTTACTCCACTTGTTCAAGGGCCCTGCTCTTTGGTTGCAGGTGTTGTTTGGCACAGCAGATGGGCAGGTGATTGTCATGGACTGCCACGGCAGAATGCTAGCCCATGTCCTCCTACATGAGTCTGATGGCATCCTCAGCATGTCCTGGAATTACCCCATCTTCCTGGTGGAGGACAGCAGTGAGAGTGACACGGACTCAGACGATTATTCTCCTCCCCAAGGTAACCGGCGCACTGCCCTCGCTTTTATTGCAATGGCAAAGAGCACATCGGGAAAGAGTGACATCACTCAGAGAAGGTTCACCTTACATACACCTCTCTGACTTCCTGGAGAGAGCTCTTGATGCTGAAATGCAGCACAACTGCGCGCCCCCCCCCATGTGTGTCTTCCCATTACGCCTTTTCTCAAGATCACTGGGTGCATTGACTGCATTCCAAAGACTAAGGTTTTCCTAGACATAAAATGAGACATATGTCTCCTCCTACCCTTAGGGTTTTGTGGGACCTAGCTGCTTAGCAGGAATAAATTTTCATTATAGATGAAACATTACATACTATTAATATAACTTAATATGTGGTATGGCCAAATCCCTAGCGGTTTTAAAGCTGGTGGCTTAGCTTTATGTAAAAGAAAGAGTCATTCTCCTGTTCCAGACAGCAGCAGCTGGAGCTAGAGCTCCATGTCCCTATCTGTGCTCTGTCCCTTCTCAGTCACAAGGCTGTAGTGCCCCTCTGGAAGCCTTATTGGTGTTAGTTGGTGCTGGATACTTGAGACTTATGCCTCCTCACCTGTGGTGGTAGTATATTTTATTTGTCAGATGTGAAGGAGACCAAGGGAAGCCTTTGCTAACCAGCAGGCCTCTGCCAACATCAGGATTGATTGGCTCGTCATCAGTATCTCAGCCCTGAATTGTTTTTCCTTGAAGAAAGATGTATAATAAAATTGAGAAAGGAGTGGCTCCTTGCTTACAAGACTGTCCGACAGCTGCAGGCTCCTGTCTGCTCTTGGTTTCCGCTCGTCCCCTTGAGTTGAAGCCATGCATTCCATGGTTCCTCATCAATCCTGTCACGATGGATCATGTAAGTTGTCCTGCGAAGAAGGGCTTGACCAGTGTCATCAGTGTGTGGATGGCACATGTCTCCTCCCTCCTGTCACAGAGACACAGATGATTCCTCAGGATTTTTCCCATGTTCAAAATAAGTTATCAGTAGGGTTCAGGTCTGTGGGTCTTAGGAGGAGGGTTTTAGCACTTAGCAATCCATTGAGGAAGTAACTATCCTTCTCCTGATGGACACAGCCATGATAAATTATTAGTCATATTTCTGCAGCCTGAGAGTAATAAAGCCAGTTTCGATGAAATGCAGATAGCTTGTCTTCAAATGGAAACCCTGTCTAGTAAGTAGGACGCAGATTTACTCATTTTATTAGAGGAGGAAATAGTGTGCAAAGACCACAGAATAAGTCTAACATTGACCTGAGACAGCAGTGTACACCTGACGCTTCTCTAACCAGGGTGCACTTCTCAGAAGCAGTGGGTGCTCTCAGGGTAGCACACATTGCATATCAGATGTAGCAGTGTTGGAGTGCAGAGGTGGTGTGATGGACTGCTTAGAGTAAAGGAAAGGTTGCTGTCTTGGGTTACATGTGTGCTAGACCACCCTCACTACCTGCAGGACATGACCTCAGTGCCACTACAACACCTCCAGCCACCCAGGTGTTCAGAGAGACTTTTACTTAAAAATATTGTAATTCATTTATTACATATGTGTGGCTGTTTTGCCACATCTGAGTCTGTACACCTCATGCATGCAGCACCTGCAGAACCAGAAGAGAACATCAGATCCCTGGTACTGGAATTGGTGCTGGGAATCAAACCCAGGTCTTCTCAAGAGCAGTGACTGCTCATAACCACTGAGCCATCTCTGCAACCTGACTTTTTCTTTATCGAGTACTGTGTGGGTGAGCCTGTTCATAGCCTGTTACATAAGAGCACTCCTAGAACTTGCAAGCAGAGTTTGCTAATGCTGGCCATGTACTCCACACATGGTAAAGTACTTCATGAGTCATATCTAGGTTCTACCCTCTCTGTAAATTTGGTGGCTCCTGTGGATCTAATACTGGCTGCTATGGCTGCTTATTGTCTCTAACTTAGAGTGAAGTTCTTTGCTCTGTGCATTGGACCACAATTAAGAAAACACTTTTATATCTTTCCCCACCATTCTTAATGTTACACAACATTTAAATAATTTACACTTAGTATCAGAAGAAACACATAATACATTAATATATTTGTTAATAGACTCACACACGTTATCACCCTCAGTTCCCTCTGGGGCTGCCTATCCTATTTCTCATTTCGGCTCCTCACGTGAGTGCCCTACTGTGTGACCCTGAGTGCTGCAGTGCGTGCTTCACTTGGCCCGTCCCAGACCAGAGTGTGAGCTCTATTATTAGACAACTTTCAGGGCACTGTGATGCTTTGAATGAGCATGGCCCCATAGGCACACGTGTTTGAATACTGACAGGGTCCCCAGTTGATGGAACTGTTTGGGAAGGATTAAGAGGTGTGACCTTGGAGAATGTGTGTCACTGGGTATGGAATTTGATGTTTTAAAAAGCCCATTCTATTCCCAGTTATCCCTCTCTCTCTGCTTCTTCCTTACACACAAGGATCCAAGCTCTCCACTCTGTTTCAGCGCCCTGCCTGCCTGCTAACTCTTACCCTCTGCACCTGTGAGCCCACATTAACTGTTCCCCTTGTAAGTTGCCTGAGTCATGGTGTTCTGTCGTGGCAAGAGAAAAGTACTAAGTGAGGTGTCATAAACAGAGCAGCCTTAGACATGGGGTCAGGTTGTACTCAGTGCCAACTAGTCACTGGGCCCTTGTGTTTCCACAGATGGTCCTGCGGCATACCCCATCCCTGTGCAGAACATCAAGCCTCTGCTCACCGTCAGCTTCACCTCAGGAGACATCAGCTTAATGAACAACTATGATGACTTGTCTCCCACTGTCATCCGTTCAGGACTGAAAGGTACAGATACGCCATTCTCTGTGCACGCCTGCCTTCCAGGCATTCCCTGTGCATGCCTGCCTTCCAGGCCGGTGCCTTCCTGGATAGCTGCAGGGTTCTCTCCCATGTTTGGGGGCTTAGTGGAGTCTGTTGACAAAGGGCACTCTGCTAAGCTTCTCTGTTCATCTTAACAAGTCTATAGTTACTCTCATGTAGAGTAGGGATTCCTAATACCCAGTCTGAGTCATAGCTCTCTCCTTTCTCCACTCCAACAAGGATGGCCTGCTGTTGACCATATTTACATCTGACTGTCACTTTACTCAAATGGCAGCAAATGGCACCATGTTGTCCTTTACCCAGAGCCCTTAGAGTTTGGCAAGCTTATAAGGAGTTGATGGTTGTGCAGTACAGTTCCTTGAAAGACCTGTGGAGGTTCCAGGCTGTCATATCCATGCAGGGCAGTGATAAGTGCTGCTACATTCCTGTGAGGAAATGTTTTTACCAGAGAAAAATGACTGGACAGAGATATTGGGACTATTCTGGTTGTGTATGTCAAGGTTACTAAAAACAGAGTGACCTTGGTAGATTATTTTGCAAAACAACAATCTTGTGTCTTCAGGATTGACTGAGGCAGAGTAGAAAAATTTAAATTCTAAGCCTGGACTGGTTCTGGTCCTTGATATTACTGGGCTTATTGTCATCTGACTCGGGAGACAGATAAGAGTGCCGTGCAGCTAGTTACTGTCTTAGCTGGCTGTCACGCAGTCACTACCACGGCAGCAGCTGCTTTGTCTCCAGGCTCTCTAGGAACCTCGGGGCTGGGACGAGTCATGTGTGCATCACACTTGGCAGCCGTATATGGCACCTATCTGCCCACACTTACTAAGTCTGTTTTCAAAGTAAAGCATATTTTTAAGCAAATTTGCTCGTTCTTAGGTATCCCATTTTGCTGTTTCAGAACTGCACTTGTAAGGAGTTATTTTGTCTATAAGCTCCCCAGGACAGAACCTGTGCAGAGTCTTTATTTATGCCACGGATAAGAGAGCAAATGTCTTTCCTTGCTAGCAGACTTACACTCTGTGCTGTTCTGCTGGCTATTTTCTGAAGGTTCTGTCTTCCATTGAGTTAAAAATAAGACTGGCCCTTATAAATTCTTCCATATATCTCCTAAAGTTCTAGTCTTCTTCAAAAACTGATCTTAAACTTTTAACCATAGTTGCTAATTTCCTGAGATCTGCCTCTAGTTGTGGAATCCTGAATTTTGTTCTCTGTTAAATGTCTGGTTACGGTTCAAGATAATATAATTACCATTCCATTCTTGTTTGTTCTACTGCATTCTCACCAAATGTGTATTATGGGAATAGGACAACCTGTATTGGTCCTTTTAAATGTGTTGTGTTTTTAACTCGTGTGTTTGTGTGTGTGTGTGTGTGTGTGTGTGTGTGTGAGAGAGAGAGAGAGAGAGAGAGAGAGAGAGAGAGAGAGAATTATAGTTATTACCTATGAGAATTCTAAATCTAATTGTGACTCCTCTCCTCCCCCACTCCCGAGATAGTTGGCTGATACAGTTCATGACACTGGGATCACCTTCAGGGAAACAGATCAACTTTTACTCCGGGTGAATCAAGGGATTTGGAGGAAGGGGTTAGGAATATCCAGGGTAGGCAGAGGTCATTGGCTGAAGGCTAAGGCACTGAGATGCCTCATTAGCATGGGGAGGCACTCCGGGAATCTCAGGTGCTTGCTGGTCTGGTTCTTATCTGAAGAAAGGAAGCTGAACCTGTGATCTAACTGAGGCTAAGTGACATTCCACAGGTGTGTGTGTGGGGGGGGGGGGCGTGAGTTTCTAGCTCCCCAGACAAGGTCAGAAAAGGAGAATCCCTGCTTATAAAGGGAGTCCACCATTTTGTCAGGAGCTCAGAAAGCTATCCTTAATTAGCAGGGTGACATCTGATCTGCAGTGTTTTCAGTTATTTATGGTGTAGTAGCTGGGGATAGTTGTATACTTGTGCTGTGCTATCTCTTCATGATTTGACAGATTCACCTGAGCTTAGTATCATCCACTCGTTCCTGTATATAAGTAATTTTCCTATCTTGGTGTCAGAGTATTTGTTTCTGATCTGACATCAACAGGGTTTTGATTCAGTCTGACATGTGGTATGAACAGCAGCAATAGTTCTCATTTATAGATTTTATTTTTAATCTATGATCTTACTGTCTGCATAATAAATAATGGAAAGAAGCAAGCACCATGAGGCTAAAGATGCTGTAGTCGTTACTTCCTCACAATAATGTGAGAAGAATTGGTGGACAGAGAGACTGACATTGTTTAGATTTTGCAGTTTAAGATTGCTAAAGATGCTGTGACCCTGGTTCTTCGGGAAACAGTCTTGTCACTTCAGGGTCTGATGAAGGCTGAAGAGTCTCTCATCCCCTTGGTCTTCCCATGCTGTCTCAGAGAACTTTTCCCGGGGGGAGAAAGGTCACTCCTGATGCTCCTTATCACCAGCCCTGTAACAGTGTAACACACAGTGCACATATCCCACCCCACCCTGTCCTCCATGACGGCCCTCTTCTGCATCTCCTGTCACGGTGGTTTTTATGCTGCAGGTTCTGGAGGGGACAGAGGTGGGTGTCTGCTTTCACTGTGCAGCTGTTGCTGAGGGAGTTCCACTTTACGATCAAGTTGGCTGAGTAATTTACCCCAAGCTTCTACTTAGCACACAAGGAGCAGGACATGGGGTTTTGGTGTGATATCCACCCCTCTCCCTTCTTTCTTTTATTTAAAAAATATGCCTGAGTCATGAGCTCCGGTGTTCTTTGATACTGGCAGTGGCAGCACATTTCTAGGTGGTATAAGTAGATCCAAAGACCCTCCTCACATTGCATCCCATATATATCAGGAAACAAAAGGTGAGCTTCTGTCCCCCTACCTGCCCCCTAGCATGCTCAGACCCCACCCCACCCCACCCCCCAACATCCAGCGCTTTTAATGATTGAGCCGTCTTTCCGGGCTCAGAGTTGCACCTTTCATCATTTCAGTAAGGTCTGTGGGAATCGTGCAGGTTTTGGATGGGTGTGTGGCTGTGTTGCCACCTTCCTCATGTAGCATGCCTCTGCCTTTCCATCCTGACTCTGTCCTGTAAGTATGTATGGAGGCCAGAGAGTAACCTCAGGTGGCATCCTCTGAGATAGGATCTGCTTTCTTGAGACAGGGTTATTCATTGCCCGAATGCTCTTCAGTTAGACTAGGCTGGTAGGCCAGTGAACCGAGGAGTCCCCTGTCTCTACCACCTCTCTAGCAATAGAGTATAAGCATGCACCACCACATCTGGCAATTACTTGAGTTCTTGGTTCTCAACTCAGGTCCTGATGCTTATAATACAACACTTGACTGCGTGGGCTATCTCCCCAGCCTTTAAAAAGGAAAAGAAAACCAAACAACAAACTTTCTTAAAAACAAAACAAAAAAAAAGCCCAAAACTTTTCTTATGATTTTACCATCATGCAATTACTAAATTGTGTATTTTCCCCCTTTCAATCACTTCACGTCCACATGTTTATGTACACACAGACATATACATACCTTATGGTTAATTTAAAAAAAAAAAGCAACTGTTTACTATAGAAAACTTAGGGACAGAGGACTGTGTTGACCTCAAACTCCCAAATGGTGCTACAGTGTACATAGTACCGTTCCCTTCCTGCTGAGTCTTAGCTACCTCTTTTTAAAGGTCCATGAGATTGGCTTATGGAATATTCTAGTTTTCTTTCTGTTGATGTGTTAAACACTTACCCAAAGCACTTAGGGGAAGTCAAAGTTATTTGTATTGCATTTCCATGGCACAGTCTATCACAGAGGGAAGTCAGCGCAGCAACTCAAACAGGCACTGAAGGAGGAAACTTGGAGGGATACTTTTGTTGTCTTGACTACCTGCCCAGGGAGGGAATGGTACCTTCCACAGTAGGCTAGACCTTTCCACATTACGTATTAGTCAAGATAACCCCGCAGACATTCTAGTAGGCCCATCCCTCAGGTGAGATTCTCTGGTCAGATGACTCCATGCTTTGTCAAGTGGACAGTTAAAGATAACCAGGGCAAGGAGAATAGTATAAACCTGCTGTTTTTCTTTGTGTACAGTGTTTAAAAGGCCCAAGTGTGCAGAGGACTGAATCCCTGAGAATTAAGTGAAGATGAGAGCAGACGGCCTAGAGGCCTGCAGCTGCCAGTCCCCTGTGTGTCAGGAGCTGCAGCAAGAGTGAGAGGGACTTCTGCACACAGCATGTACTGGCTGTCTCTACACTGTATTCTAAATAGTCTCTTCCGAGATCTAAGAACATTATTACTAAAAATCTTGGAAAGAATCACTGGAAAACATTTTTAAAGTGATTCAAGCATTTATTTTTTAAAAGAAGTATGTCTCAATCATACCTAGCCTTCTGCAACCAAATGAGAACTTGCTTTTATTCTTGTTTCCCTATCACTTTATGACTATTTCAAATTTCAGTCCCAGGAACTCTGCCCCTGTAGAGAACCTACTAGTACCTTGGTTACAGTGGAAAATTCCAGGTGGCTTTTTGTTAGTTGTCAGGCTCGTGAGGTAATCAAGTACACTGTGTTCAGCACAGCTGAGCTCTGCTGAACCTCAGAGAGGCCACTGTTTCCTGCTGTACCCCTTGTTACTATAAGTCCTGTGCTCGCCAGAACAAGGAGGACCGTGTTCACAAGGAGTCTCTCTCTCCTTTGGAAGAAAGCATCTTACCGTGGCAGATGACAGCTCTCAGGATGTCTCTGCACCTGCATGAACTGTGTCCCTGGGACCTTGTTCATAAAGACTTAGACTCTTGTCACCTCTAACACAGAGACCCCTCGAGTTCTCAGCCTCTGCTTGCCTTGGCTCTGAGAATTCTGAAGCATTGCACATCCAGGCCAGTGCTGCAGAGACAACAGCTTGCCTTCTAGTTGTTAAATCTACTTTGTGTCAAAATTTTGCAGAATCTTAAAAGAACGAAAGAAAGAAGTGTGGTACAGTCATTTACCCACCCACTAAACAGGGTGGGTTAGATGAGGGGCCTTGGGAACATTGCCATCCCTTTCCCATCTCAGGAATGCTAGCAGGGCCATCTTGTTGCTGCTTTCACTTTTTGTCTCTAGGTTCTTTGAGTGCAAAATGCTATCCTCCAGAGCAGGTCATTTCAGTCTCACAGTCATGACCAGGCTTTTCTCTAGGCATGATCTGGCCTCACACGTGCAGAGCACTCTATACATATGTTCTCTAGTTCCCTCTCCTGTTGTGTTAAAATCTTAACTAGGATATTTACTTGATTTTTTAAAAATTACTTTTTGTTACCTAGTTTGATTTTAATTCATATGAGAAATACTGTTTGTTGATGGTTGTAGGATTTCAGGTGCTTACAGCCTTTCTGTTCTGTGTTTGGAGCTATTAAGCTGTTTCCTGGTTTCTGCTCTGTTTTGACTTAATGAGAAAGGACTAGGAGGCTGCCTCACCTCAAGGAGTGCTCTCTAGCTTCTCCAGCAGGTGAAAGAACTCAGCTACTACACAGTGTGCTAGCTTCAGCATCCAAGTCTTTCCCATCACATGGAGTTTGATCACCTGTGACCTAGTATAGATTGGGCACTGAATTCTAGTCCTGGGTTCTGATCTATGTGGATGTCATCAGGGCACCTTCAGTGATTTAGTCCAACCTCTCTACAAAATGGATCTGTATTTCAGAGAGCTGTATAACCAGATGGTAGTTTGAAGGCATTGAGAGAGAAGAAAGCTTGTGAATCTCATTAGTACTAATAGGTGTCTGTCTGTCTGTCTCTCTGTCTGTCATCTATCTTATCTATCCATTTTATCACCAAGAAATAAGTAGTTGCTTATACTAGAAAAAGACACAGCATTCAGTACCATTTGTAGGTAGGCATCTCATTTCTAGTGTGAAGATGTCTCCATTCATGCTACCTGGCACTCAGCAGGAATGCCTTTGTTCTGTCTCTGTCCACATCATAAGTCTCCAGCAAAAAGCCAGAGCTCTGCTGTATACACGTGCATCCAGGGCCTGAACTTTATACCCAGGGGTCCCCAAATATCAACTACTAATTGGAATTTACCTCAATCTATTTTTTTAATTGGAGAACTTATAAATAAACTCTTTTAGTCACCTGTGGGCATGAAGGAAGACACCACAGTAGGAAAGCCCTGATAGAACATGACTCAGCCATAGGTCTTACCTTACTTAGGAGTAGTTCACAATTTTATTGTGGGAATGATGATACTGGAGGTACATATTCAACATTTCAGCATTTATTTTTATCCTATATATGTATATGTATATCACTATTATGTTTTAATAATTAGATCTTGCTATATAACCCAGGCTGACCTTAACTGTGACCCTTTTGCCTTCACCTACCAAGTAGCTAGGCTGACAAGCACATGCTACCATACCTGGCTTTAACTTGTAGGTTTTCTTAGAAGAGGTTTCACCCTGAATTAGTTATGTTCCAAAGGAGCAGCAATCCCCTTCAAAATAAATAGTTTTTAGAAGAGTATTATTATCTTGTGCGAAGTATACCCTTACGAAAGAAAGACCGAAGAGCCTCTGCCTGCTTTGTTTGGGAATTGTGTTTTAAGCTGCGGAAGACACAGTGATACGACTGTTGAGGAGGGCTGTGTCCTCATGCTAACTGACCCTTTTGTATGGTTGCAGAGGTGGTGGCCCAGTGGTGTACACAGGGAGACTTACTGGCAGTTGCTGGGATGGAGCAGCAGGCCCAGCTCAGTGAGCTGCCCAATGGTCCTCTTCTGAGGAGTGCCATGGTCAAGTTCTACAATGTGAGAGGGGAACACATTTTCACTCTGGATACACTTGTGCAGGTAAGAACACTTGAGAATCCAGTGGGTCGCTATGCTCTATTTTTGGTAAATAATCATGAATTAGTTATTCTTACTGTAATTAGTTTTGGCAAGATTTATTTTAATTGTTTATCCCAACTGATTCTTGGCCTATAATCCAGGGAGTTAGGGAAGAAAGCAGCTTTTATCTTTTAACCAAAATATTTGATTCCATTTTGAAATCAAATGCATAGAGAGTTAATACAGGGATCTGCTTCAAGAAAAACCCAGAGATGAGTGAATTCTAGGTCTTCACACAGTTGTTTGTAAGGGAGAATTTTGTCTTTGTGAGTTCTTCGTGTAACAAAAATGAAGTTGACAAGAGAAAAGTAGAAACAGAGAATTGAGTAGCACTCTAGAGTAGATTTCAGAGGGCAGTATAAGACTGCAAACTAAAGCACACAGCAAGGGGGAAAGGCTTGTCAGAGACAAACAATGTAAGTCAAGGCCAGGGTTTGCTGCAGAGCCTCCGCCATAGTCTCTGGCAATTATCTTCCTTGTCCTGGTGGAAAGAAATGGAAGTCCCAGGTCTGTGCAGCACAGTGTCCTCTGTTTCTGTGAATCACACTCTGTGCCCTGGGAAATGAAATCAGAGAGCATGTAGCTTGTTTGACTGAGCACGATATCCATCATACAGTATTCATCTGTGTTACAGTGCAAAGGGAGAGTCTGCCTGTCCTTTTATGGCCAAGTAGATACTCTTATGTGAACATAATAATACATTTCGTTTGCCTACTTATACACCATGGACATTTGAGTTCCTTCCATCTTTGGCTGTTGCTTTGTTTTATTTGAGACAGGGTTTCTCTTTGTAGCCTAGCTTGGCCTCAAGCTTGATATGTAGACTAGGCTGTTTTTGAAATAACAGAGATCTTTCATCTCTGTTTCCCAAGGGCTCATACTAAAGGCATATACCTCCATATCTGGGTGACTGTTGTAAACAATGCTGCTATGAACATGGGTGTACAAATATTACAACGCTTCTTTTAAGTTCTTATGGATATGCACCCAGAAATTCACTTCTTGGTCCTGTGATAGTTTTTCATTTTTCTTTTGACCTACCATTTTTCATTGCTGCTGCTTGCTTATACATTCCCTCCCACCTTTCTAAGTCACAGTTTCTCTGTGTCTTCACAAGTGTTCTTTTCTGGATGTTGTGCTTTTATGGTTTTGCCATTGGTAGTAGCTGTCATATGGGTATGGTGCTCCTTCATTGTGGCCATGATCTAGGTTGAGTGACACTGTACTGAGCGTCTCACTCTGGTGATTTGTGTGTTGTTAAAGAGATGGCTTTTCAAGTACTTTGCTCATTTCTAATCAAGCTGTTTTGTTTATAAGGTTTAAGAGTATAATTGGATAACATTATAGCTTTGTGAGCAAATAAGTACGTGCACATCTGATCCCTTATTAGTCCAAGCAGAGCTGATACTTTGAGAAATGACTGTGGCTGGCATAAGCCTTTAAGGATCATTATGTGAGAGGCAAACAAGGAGACAATATTAGTGCCTCCCACCAGAACCTGAGAAGCCAGTTAAAGGAAAATACATAAATAATTATAGATACACACTCTAGACTTTGAGTTAGAATTGTCTTCTAGATGCTGTGGTAACATAGATAAAAGGAGAGCTTGCTTTTTTATGGGAATGTTTCTCTCTGGCAGTCTCTTCTCTTATCCTCATTCAGAAGGTTTTTGTGCAGTCTAAGACCCCCTTACACTTTTCATGGCTGTTTGTAAAGGTGCAGAGCATGGAAGTGCTTCCATCAGGCACACTTCCTGTTCTTTAGTGTTGCACACTAACATGGAACCACCTGAGGGCTGAGGTTCTCTGAATGTCAGGGCTGCATCCAGGAGTCAAGTCACTCTCACCTCTAGTCTCAGTGGATAGTTTACTGACTCTGGGCCAGAAGTCCAGCTATGTGTATGTGTGCACGCGTGTGTGCTTGTGTGTGTGCGTGTGTGTCTGGGTATAGGGGTAGGAGTGGGGTAATTAGGAAGTGGGACTAGAATCAGAGGGAGCAGATAGTGGGAAAGGGCAAACGAAGAGACTGAGCCTGTGCTTCGAGTGCACAGGACGGCCTCAGTCAGCAGCCGCAGGTGCAGAGCACATAGAGCGCCATACAGAACTGTTAGGGGAACTGTGTCAGCCAACAGGATAGCAGCCGAAAGGAGACACGGTAGGACTGGACTTGAGGGTTTTTAGGTTGAGTGATCTCATCACAACAGTGGAAACTATACTGTAAAAGAGTTTTCCAGTCTACCAGTGTTTCTGGGGTCATCTGTGTGTTAAATATTTTTCTAAGACAGCAGTGGTTCCCAACTGTCTTATCGCTGGGACCCTTTCTTTAATGCAGTTCCTCATGTTGTGGTGACCCCCAGCCAAAAAATTACTTCACTGCTATCTCATAATTGTAATTTTAGTTCTGTTATGAACTGTAAATACCTGATATGCAGGATATCTGATGTATGACCTAAAGGGGTCACAACCCACCACCCGCTGCTCTAGCTGCTGGGGCTGTTGCTGCAACAACCAAAATAGAGAGTGAGCAACGACGTGCTTTCCGAAGTAGATAGACTGTCTGGACTTTAGCTGTGTGATCTGACAAGGTGTATGAACAGAAGGGGGAGTGGGAGTAACCTGAGACACAGAAGTCAGTGTTTATGAACAACTAAGACCGGGCGTGGGACAGGGAAGGGAGGAAGAGGAGGGAAGACGAGGAAGAAGAAATAATAATGATGATGATGATGAACACACTGAGCAAGAACAAGGTGAAAAGTGGGCTTGGCGACAGCACAGCTAGCCTGGAGGACATGCACAGGAAGGAGATTACAGCAGGAGCTGTGAGCATAGGCAGGAAAGGAAGGACAGCTTCAGCGTGAGCCTGCTAACCTGGGAAGCAAGGAAGCAGAGGTGACGTAGAACACAGCAGCACTTGCGGGACGGTGAGCTGAGCGGAATCCATGTGGAAGCTGGAGCATGACGTTAAAGCAGATGGAGGTTGCTGTCTCCCCACCTCCCAGAGTCAGAAGGAGTGCTAGTACCTGGGATGGGGCGTTAGGAAGGTCAGGGTAGCTTCCGGGGAGGCCGTCTTCTCATCATCACAGCACATACAAGACAGAGCATGCATGCATGCCAGCCGGGATTCCTTCCTCCCATACCGAAACTTATGCCTTCGAGGAGCCTCATTCCATGACCCACTCTAATCCCTGTTACCTCTCAAGGGTCTTATGACTGAATAACAGTCACATCATAAAACTTTGAGGGTTAATTTTTCAACATCTGGGGACACACTTAAATGTGTCCGTAGCCGGCAGACAGGAGAGGATGGGGAGCGGTTCAGTCTTTCTAAGTTCTAAGACTTTTGTGTTTGATTGAATATTTGTGAATTCAGGACTGAGACAGACCTCATGACTCTGTCCATTGGCATTCCATTTCCTGGACATAGAAGGTGTTGCTCTGCTTTCTCAGTTCAAAGAAACTTATCCCTAACACCAACATAACAGCGTGTTGTTTTAAATCTGCCCAAAAGATTATGCCCTTCTTCTCTCTGAATCCTTGTGGTATGTAATGCCTCTAATGTGCAGTACTTTAGCATCTTAGTGTCTTCAAGCCAAAAGCTTCATGTTCTGAGTCCTCATGCCGCCCAGCTTGGACCGCGGGAGTCTGTGGCTCTGGTTCTCCTGCCGGCCATCTACTCAGGCTTCTTGGTGGTACACCCCTGTTTGTTCCCACCTATCCCGTGGAGTCTTTCCTGCCATTCATTTGCCAGTACTGTCTATGAAACCTGTTTGTCCTGCTTGTTCTTTTAGCTTTTTCTATAAACATGGTTGTTGTTGTTGTTGTTTCAGTAAAATAGCCTTTACCCAAATGGACTAGGGAGAGAATGGGGTTCATTACTTACTGAATGACATGTAGTTGATTTTCTGAGTGAGATAGTACACACTCTTAAGGTGGTGCTGTATCAGAACACCAGTACTTAGGAGAGGCAGAGGCGGCCACTTGTAATAAGACAAGCACCACTTCCTAGCTTAGGCCAAGAGCTGTAGTTCTCCCTGTTTATTATCTGGACCTAAGTCACCTAGCCCTCCACCTTGACTCCACTCCTCGGTTGTTAACTTGAACAGGAGTGCCTGTGTGACAGTTGAGAGGAGTATGAGATAATACATGTGGGTACTTACTGTGACAGCAGAATGGAACCGGTTATGAAGATGTGCTTATTTTGTGAATGGGAGACTATTGAAGCTTTGCGTTTAGTTGAAAGTCTGGATTAGTAGTGTAAATTCTTGGCATACATAAAAATACAAGATAAATTATCTTCAGCCTTGCTTTTTGCTTTTTGAAGTTGAAACCAGGATTAGCTGACCCTAGGGCCTCTGTTAAGGAATTGTCGTTAGGTGTTCCTTTCATCTCGATGTTTGTCACTAAAGTGTTGTGAGAATTCTGTTTCTGTCATTCATATAAAAGATTTGACATCTCCACTTGTGATCTCTGAAGCCCTGGAGACCTCATTAAATTAGCACGCCATGTGTCTGGATCAGCGTGAACAGAGCTCACCGTTTCTCCATCTTAGCCCTTTATCTTTTCCCCCCTTGCTCAGCTTAGACAACACTCTTACTTAGATAATGCGCTTGCGTTTGAGGCTTATTTCAGTAGAAGCAGTGCCTAACATGCGCACATTTGGATTGCAGCTTGTGTTTTCAGAGGTCTTCAGTCCTAGACTCTTCCTTAGGAGTGCTGCTTCCCCAGCTCTCCCTTTCCCAAAGAGAAGTCTGTTTGCGGCCAGTGGAGAACAGTGGTGACTTCATTCCTGGGGTCCTAGAAGCACTGTGGTACTACCTTCTCCTGTAATCCTCATAACATTCCTATTCGACTCATAAAAAAAAAAGTTTGGAGGCTTAAGAGCTCGGGTTAGTCTCCAGTTTCATGACTCAGAGCCCCACATCCAGTGCTAATTTGACCCTGAAGTGCTGTCTCATGGAAGAATGGGAAAAGGTCATGTGGTGTACCACTTTATCACCTTCTAATTCATGGGCACCACCACTGGATAATTTGAGGATCCAGGTGGCCAGCCCTGTAGTAAGAAGAGACGAGTGTACCCCTAGGCAATTGCTGTGCTTTTAGGAACCATTTCAGACAGAGCTAGCATTCTCTGCGATGCTTTAAATACCAATGTTCTCAAAACTGGCAAGTGACTTTATTTTGCTGGACAAGATTAACTGTGTACCCCATCCCCTCTGTGTCTTCTTTCTTTGGTAGCGCCCCATCATCTCCATCTGTTGGGGTCATCGGGACTCCCGGCTGCTTATGGCCTCAGGACCAGCCCTGTATGTGGTTCGTGTAGAACACCGAGTGTCCAGCCTCCAGCTGTTGTGCCAGCAGGCCATCGCCAGCACCCTTCGAGAAGACAAGGATGTTAACAAGCTGACCTTGCCCCCTCGTCTCTGTTCCTACCTCTCCACTGCCTTCATTCCCACTATTAAGGTAGTCTTCCCCTTCTGTTCTTCCTGGGCTCCCTTTCTAGCCTTTCTACCACAAGAAACAGGAGGGGTGGGGAATAGGACCAGAGGTAATGCAGACACTTTCCCATTTCTCCATTAGAGTGCCTGAGGATGGCTGCGTGGAGTTTGCAGAAACCCATATGTTGTTATGTATCTGCAGCCTGCCTGGCATCCCTGTTAGTGTCGCCATGTGAGGTTTGCTCTATGTGGGGGCTTCCTTTCTCATGGCCAGCTTGATTATTGTGTCAACCTGATGGTCAAAGGAGCAAACTGTTTACTTAGTACTGACAGTACACCAAGTATTTTATGAAGAGGTTTTGTTTAGTCTTGACTCCTGCAGACTCTAACATTGTTGCCTCTTGATAGAGCAGGAAAGAAGTTTATGTGAGGGAAATAACTTGTTCTGAAGCTAGTTAGGACACTGGTCAGGATTCGGTCCAGACCCGTTCTCAGGCTTGCTCTTGTCTTTGCTGTACTGAGTGTGGTTCCCTCATTGTGCACTTCCCAGCCATCTCTTATACAGACTGTCACCCAGAAATGTTGCGGTAAGGTGGCGACATGTGAAACAGAGCAGCCAGTCGCTAAGTCGCTGCTCACAGGAGGCTTTCTATTGACCCTAGGCCTGTACACTGTGGACCATCACTCTCCTGTCTCTAGGTTGACTTCTTGATCGCTTTCCTCCTAATACATTAGACTGTTAGAGTCTAATGGTGCTTTTTTTCTAAGTTGCCATACAATATTGATAATTGCTAGGAGTTTTCAATTCTTGTGTGATATATCAGAAAAAAGTAAGTGTTAACACTTGCAGTTCATTGTCCAAAGTGGGACCCTCACTTAATTACTGTTTAAAAGCCTCCTCGGTTTTGAGTAATCTTCTACAGCATATAGTTGACCTCTGCCTAGCCTATACTCTGCCAGAGCATCTGTGACAGAAGGCACGTCTGTGCCTGCTCTTTTTCTTTATGGGTTCCCAGATCTCCTTTTTCTACCTGTGTCCTGCCTCTAGCCCCCGATTCCAGACCCCAACAACATGCGCGACTTTGTCAGCTACCCCTCAGCGGGCAATGAACGGCTGCACTGCACCATGAAGCGTACAGAGGATGACCCAGAGGTTGGAGGACCCTGCTACACACTCTACCTGGAGTATCTGGGAGGACTCGTGCCCATTCTCAAGGGGAGGCGCATCAGCAAGCTGCGGCCAGAGTTTGTCATTATGGACCCTCGGACAGACAGCAAGTCAGGTAGGCACTTTGCTGCAGGGACTGAGACACCATTCTTGTATGGTTGTGAAATATCACCCTTAAAGTCATGCAAGGAGAATACCAGTTTCTGAGACTGTTTCATGGTGGTTAGTATCTCACACTGCTGACGTTCCTCCTTGCCCTGGCTCGCAGTTTTCTGAGTGAGCAGTTTTCTAAACACCCTTGCTGGGAGGTTTTCTCAGCATTGCATGCGTGTGTATCAGGTCAAGGAGAGATCAGCTCCCATCCCAGGGAAAGCTACTAGCATAGGTCTTCTGGTCCCGAGTCCAGCCCTCTCGCAGTCACCGAGTAAGTACTCTTTGAGTACCTGGATGTAGTATTGAGGTGAGGACGTAATAGTAAGTTCCAGCCTTCCCAGGAGGGTGACAGCTCAGAGTTTCAAGCCTACAGCCCACCTTGAGCCTTGTACTTTTGCCTCTGCCCTGCTAATCCACTATTGGGTTTTCCAGAGTGAAAGTATCTTACAGACCCGTTATCAGTCCGACATGAAGCGTCATTCTTTTCTTGTGGGCATTAGTGCTCAGATAGATTAAAGGGGCCTCTCCACAGGATCTAGACTGAGGCCCCCAGGAAGGGGCTGCCAGGGTTTGTGCCAGTTAGTTGCCAGCTCAATGTACACAGACCTGTGAGTACCTGCAGCTTATACATTCTGCAGCCTTCCTGTGACCCCTGCCACAGAAGGCACACAGTGACCTTGGTGTCCATCACCCGTCATAGTGTCCTGCTTGGCACACTACAGTTATTAGTCTCAGGAGCCTGCTTGCCCTGGAGGGAGCAGCTGGTCATCTTTGTAGCACTAGACCTTGAGACAGCATTGCTCATACTGAGTTTGTTTCATTGGTTAATACTCTGCACTTCCTAGTGTCAGTTCACCCTCTGGACTGCTCTTTGTCCTTCGTTGTGTCCCTGAAGCTCCCATAGTATGTGTGACCAAGGTCGTCTTAGTTCTTAAAGCAGTGGCAATGTTTATCCTGGGCCTCACTTGCTGATGCCAGTATTTTACATATCTGCGCATGTCCTAGGCGTTACCACAGCAACTGTGACCGTGCTCTCCACCACCACAGGTTCCCATATAAAGTTAAAAGCAATTAGCTCAGCTTTAAACTGTGAATGTTTGTCATCTTTCTTGATTTTTGATTCATATGATCAGCTAGTACCAAGGGTAGAGGGAACAAGAAGAAGAATTGAGGGCATGCAGTCAGGAGGGAAAGGAAAGTGGAAAATTGCAGGAAATGGCTTCAGGGGGCCAGGTCCCCAGAGACTGCATGCTCCTCACTGTGTATCTTGCTCTCCCAGGGACCTGCTCCAGGCACAGCTCTAAAAACCCAGGCCGAGACTGAATATAAAGATTTCTTGGGTGAAGGGCTTGTTTATTTCCCCGGTGTATCTGTCTTCCCTCTGCAGAGGGGCTGCAGCCTCCCAAGGCCAGCCTTCTCTGCCTGGCATGCCTAGTTTTCCTAAATGCTCACACTTGCCAGCCCACACCAAATACAGACTGCTTAGTTGCTAACATATCTTTGAGAAATGAGGTATTTGATCTTAAATTTTTTATAACTAAAAGTTATAAAGTGAATCTACAAACACCGAGTCAGTGCCTACTCTATGTCTGTGAGCCCCCTGTGAACCTACTGGAGCACAGGACAATTTAAGCACTTGAAAAGTTTATCAGATTTAAACACCTCATGACAGAAATAGGAGCTGTGTCACAAGGCACGGTATGACTAATTGGCAGCTCAGTGGTATATACAAAGTAGCTCAGAGGATGGAGGTAGCATGTAACCTTGACAGGACAGGACTGTCACATCATGAGAGCTGTGGTTAGCTCTGCATTCCTGGGCTCGATCCTTTCATTACCTGATGAGGTCTGTTGTGGGACCTGGGTTCATTGGGAGATGTTTATGTACTTAATTTTGTGATTTCCTGCTAGGAATGTTCACCAAGTATCTAGAATTAAAGTAAGCAAGGTTGCATGGCTATATCCTTGCCTTTCAGAAGTTAAAGTAGGAAGAGTTGAAGAGTAGAGTCATCCTCAGCTGGGTAGCAAGTTCAAGACCATTCTGGGATAAGCAGAAGGCAGAACTATGGGGATTGGGTGGCAAAAAGAATGGGTATGAGAGTGTGGGGTGGTTGAAGCAGCAAGAGATAGTAGCATGTCTGCTTGCAGTTTTGCGCTTGGTCCGCTGTACTTGTTTTAACCCTCTGTTTTGAACGTCTAATCTTTCTTCTGATGGCCAACTAGCAAAGTTACTAGGAATGGCTTCCATAGTACTTCTCACATACCACATAGAGTGGTCACTGACTCGGTGTTTGTAGATTCACTTTACTTTATAACTTTTAGTTATAAAAAATTTAAGATCAAATACCTCATTTCCCAAAAACGTGTTAGCAACTAAGCAGTCTGTATTTGGTGTGGGCTGGCAAGTGTACTTCTATGAAGTACACACAGAGCAACGCAAACCTACCACTGAAAGTTCTCACTGCCCAGAGTCTCCCTTTCAGTGCTCTGGCCATGGTCAGCTATACCAGGTGAGATTGTTAGGCCCTCAACTGCCTGAGCAAGTCTAGAATTGTCATTCTAGACGGAACTGCCCAGAGACTGTGGCATGGACCCAACTCAGCAAGATGGTAGATTCCACAGTCCTGGACAGCTTGGGCCTTCCAAAGCCAGAAGCAGAATCTGAGGAATCTGTGGGTGAGCCCTCAGCCTAGCTTTCCAGTCTTGATGAACGTTCACACAGGACTAGGCAGTCACCTGTTTTACTCAATAGTAAAATTTTTGTTTTCAACTTTTGGCATAATGAGCAATTTTGTATATTTCCAGGGCAGTAAGATATCGACCATCTTAATAACAGTAGCAGAAATTGCCTATTTCTTTTTAGAAAAGAACATAAAAAAATGTAAAAGGAAAAGGACTGCTTCTTTATATTTTAACCTCTAACCTAATGAGGAAGCCCGTAAGGTCAGGCTGTACAGCAGTTACAGTTGCTCACACCTTACAATTGGTTTCTTACAGATGAGATCTATGGGAACAGCTTAATTTCTACCGTGATTGACAGCTGCAACTGCTCAGACTCCAGTGATATTGAACTGAGTGATGATTGGGCTGCCAAGAAGTCTCCCAAAATTTCCAGAGCTAGCAAGTCCCCCAAACTCCCAAGGTAACAGTAGGCTTCCCTTTGTTATGGCTCTCTACATGGCGTAACAGTGTTCTAGATACAGAGTTCAGTTCAAGATGACTGGAATGAGGATTCTGAATCTCTTGGGACTAGATTGCTGCTTAGTTCTAGAACCATCTCTACCCAAATAAACTTGGCTACATTGAAAAGAAGAGGAAGGAAAGGAAGGTCACACTTAAACAGCAGCAAAATCAACTCCACTTTTGTTTTCTTGCCATTTTTCATTCTGGAAGATTCTTTCTAGAGTAATTACAGCTTGCCTGCCTGCCTGCCTGCCTGCCTTTCTCCTCCAGGTTAGAGGGTAAATGAAGGCCTCGAGGCATCGCTAGGGTCAGCAGTGAAGCCGTGGGACCTGGAGCTACCACTGCTTCCCAGCTTCCTTGTTCTCCCTTCCAGGTTAAGAACAGAAAACAAGGTTTTTTGTACTTATTGTATTCAGAATGACTTCTGTTCCTATAGGGTTTTTTTTTCTTTTTTTTTTTTTTTTTTTTTTGCTGTTGAATTTCATAAGAATACGGGTACTCTTTATTTAGGTTTTTTTCCTCAACACAGTATCATGGATACCAGTAGTTTGTCTTTTTGTTTTAAAACACTTTATGGGATTATTTCATTATAACAAACATGTCACTATGTGTTATGTGCTTTCCCAGTCAATAGATATTGGCTAGTCTCTAGTTTGGGACTTTAATGAATAAATCCATTATAAATTTTTTTGTACAATCTTTTGGGAAATATTGCACTCATTTCTCTTGCATATATTCTTATGGAAGAAGTTACATGGTCATGAATTAACTACATTTTAAACTTTAGTGGAAACTACCAAGTAGCATTACAAGGTGACTATACCAGATTAAATTTCTACAACACTATATAAGGTTTCCATTCTCATTTCCAGCTCTGTGGTGACTTTAATAGTTTTACCCATTCTAGATAAATGTGTGGCTGTGTAGTGACACTGACACTAGAGTTTGGGTCTAGAGTTTCCAGGGATTGGTGCTGTCAAGCTGCTGTTTATGCCAGCATCTGGTTGTTGCCTTTGGTGAAGTGTCTCAATTTTTCCTTCTTTTGTTGTTGTTGTTGTTGTTGTTGTTGGAGGATTGTTTTAATGACTTGTAACAGAGAGGACTCTGTTTCAAATATACATTTTGCTAGATAGTCCAGTATGAGAGGTCCATTTATAGTCAGTCCTTCTTGTATTGCACTTAGGAAATCTCTGTCCTAAGACCATGAGCATCCTCTCTGCAGCTTTAAATTTTTAGTTTTCATGTTATATCTCAGATCTGCTTTATAGCCAACCCAATGTTTGTGTATGACATGAAGGGTAAACATTTATTTTTACTACTCTACTGTTCCAGGAATGTGATGCATTGGGTTTGTTTTGTTATCATCTAAAGTTTATTTAAACTGCTCATAAAATTAGGAACTTCTATCATTCTGTAGTGTTTTCCACTTCCTAAGCAGACAGGTCATTCACCACACATTTGTCTATAAATATCCCCTGAAGATTCTGCCATTCTTATGAGTGGTGCCCCTTCCTCATTCTCTCTGCCTGGAACACTTAGACAGCAGCTAAGCCAACAGTGTGCACAGCTCAGTCCTCCGTCTTCCCATTTCCCTGGAGCCTGAAGTTTCTTACCAGTTTGTAAACAGTATATATCGTATGCTTCATGCACTAGTCATAGGACATCATGAACACTACCAAAGCTGTTTTCATCGCACTGTCTTTTGAGTAGAGTAGTGTTAAATACTTGTATCTTTATATTGTAAATAAAGGAGTAGAGAAAGAATATGGAATCAGAGGCAGCAGGAAAGCTTCAGATTTGACTTAAATATTACCAGTGGTGATGTTAAAAAATCTGCTAAAATCCAAACTGACATAAAAGAAGTTTTGTAAATCACAGTGTCCTTAGGATGAAAAGCAGTCTTCCCTCCTGCTGTCTTCCTAGGGCTGATTCTGTGGCAGAAGGCATATGCACTTTTCTAAATATACTGTAAGTCATTGGGTGGTGAGTGTTTATTTTGTAGGCTCTTGCAGGTGAATCACCAGGTGTCATCTCTGTATTTTTCAAATACTACATATATCACATAGTATTTAGTTGGCATTCTTTCCCCTTGTTTCTAAATCAAAAGCAAGAGAGAGCTTTGGGAAATGAGTGCCCTGACCATTGAGAGCCAACATTCTACAGCTGACTGTCAGAGAAAGAAGGTTCTGGATCCAGATGCATCCTCTGACCCCTCCCACTTTGTCTCCACAGGATTAGCATTGAGGCCCGAAAGTCACCCAAGCTGCCACGGGCTGCCCAAGAGATGTCTCGGTCTCCCCGATTGCCCATGCGTAAGCCCTCCATGGGCTCACCCAGCCTGACCCGGAGAGAGTTTCCTTTTGAAGACGTCACTCAGGTAGACTCTCCTAGCTGACAGTGGAGCCTGCACACTGTAAGGCAGCAGGCTACCTGGAAGATCCGCCATCCTTTCCAAAACTTGCCAGTCTTACTGATTGCCACAGCTGCATGCGTGCAGACTGAGTGGCTGTGTTCCACGTACCTCTCTGTTGCTGGAGTCTGCCTCCAGGAGAGCTCTGAGTGAGGTGTATTCCCTTCTTCACATCTACCTCCTGATCCTGCAGTGACTCCTCAGTTCTAGGAAGGGGACACTGGCCATAGCCCCACAGGCCTTGCCTGCCTTCTCCATGCCTATGTTCTGCCTCCGTCACCTCTCTAGCTCCTCCCTGTTTCTGTCCTCACTTCCAGCCCTAACTGTTCCAGTGTGTTCCTTCTGTGTGAAGGCCTCCTGCCCTCGCCCAGCCAACACGTGTCTAACCCCCTGCTAGTGTTTATCAAACGTGTTTTTATATACAAACAACAAAAGCCTGTTGTCCTCATTAGGTCCTAAGCTCCTCCAGGAGCTATATTTTACTCACCCACCTTGAGCACAGCACTGACGTTTTAAAATATTTTTCATCGACATGATGAAACACTAGGATGATTGGGAGGTTCAAGGACATAATGGATTTAGTTCAGCTGAAATCTGCAGAATTTACCCATGAGGAAAAGGATAATCAAAATTGAGTCCCAATCACTTTGGTTACCTGTTTATTTTTATTTTATTTTTTTAATTTTAAGTTCTGTCTTTATTTCACATAATGTTGTTACTACTTTGTTATTTTATTAATTAGTTAATTAGTTTCAAATATTGCCGGTAGCCCAGACTGGCCTGGACCTCAGTATACTACTGCCTCAGCTTCCCCATTGCTGAGACCACAGCCCACCCCACCTGCTTCATGTTTTCCTGATTGTTACAGTGAGGCCATGTTCCTTTCCCCAGGCTCAGGTGCCTCCTCGTTCTCCTCACTAGTTGAAACTACAGACATACACCACTACTCTGAGTGCTGATGGCCTTTTAAATTTTATTTTAAAGACACGGTCCCCTCTACCCTGGGTGGCCTCAGACTTGCTGTGTAGGAACTTCTGATCCTCCCAACTTCACTTCCAAAGTCTAGGATTACAGGCATATATATTCAGGTTGAGTTTGTGCAGTGGTAGAGATCAACCCAAGGGCTTCGTGCATACTGGATGGGCATTCTGCAAACCGAGCCACATTCCAGAGCCCTTTAATAACCTTTTAAAAGATTTTTTAATTTATCCATGAATATATGCTTGTGTGTGTTTATGTGCACCAGGTATATACATGTACCCACTGAGGCCAGATCCCCTGGGATTGGAATTACAGATGGTTGTGAGTCACCTGATGTGGGTGCTGGGAATGGAGCTTCTGTCCTCCGCTCTGCGGCACATGCTCTTAACTGCTGCTAATGCCCTTTTAAAACTGAACACATGGACACACGTGAGCACTTGCAGCTCAGTGGCTACCATTGGAAAATGGCAGCCCATTGTGCTCTGGTTAACCTGGGATCTGTAAAATGTCATCAGTTGGCAGTGTCTCCTTAAACATTGCACATGTTAGTGTTCATTCTAAGTAGACAGTTGTATGAAATAGACTGAGATTCTTTTTATTTTTCTTTTCTCCTCCCCCCACAGCACAACTATCTTGCTCAGGTCACATCCAATATCTGGGGAACCAAGTTTAAGATTGTGGGCTTGGCTGCATTCCTACCAACCAACCTCGGTGCAGGTAAACACTCACTCTATTTTGTCGCTGTCCCATTGGAAATCAATAAAAGTTCCCGTTTCAACCTGTGGCAGTTTAAATTAGAAAATGAACTCTTAAGAAAGTTCAGGATTCCTGTCTGTCGCCTTGACTCCCGCCACAGATCTGTCACTCACTGGTTTTTATTCCTGGTACTGTCATTTGTTCTTTGATAAGCTCTCTGTTAGTAGCCAAAATCTCCAGTAGAGGACTTTGAAGGACTTCTAGACATTTGGCTGTGGTGAGCAGATCGAGGTTCCAGTGCTCAGGTTCTTTCATTACCAGAAACTTCTAAAGAGAAGTTAAAGACCAAGAAGGTAGCTGGTTCCTTTTCTTAAGAATTCAGTTCTTGCTTTTCCTTATCTGGTAAGCATCTGCTTGTGACAGGTTTGAGACACAGAGAAAACTTATGTGAGGGGAGTAGAGAGGCTGGGCCCATGCAGGCTTTGTTTCTTATCTGCATCCCTGTCCCAGTGAGTAATAAGTATTCACTACCTTATCTCAGGGGCCGGGTAGAAGTGGACCTAGCTGAGGAGCCTTTCCAGAGCAGCCTTCTTCTGCTCGCTGGGTCTTCCATGCAGTTGTGCTGCGCTCGATGCACACCCCATTGTGTTTTCTAAAACAGTGATATACTGTAGTGGGAGGGGGACCTCGGGCCCAGCCGAGGTGTTCTCCTGAGGAATCATCACCACGAGACAGGCCTAGTACAAGAGGAAGTTTATTGAAGGAAAGGAAAGTGGCCTGGAAAAGGAGTAGAGGGAGAGAGAGAGAATAGGGGGAGGGGAACAGAAAAGCACTAGAGTGCTAGAGAGCTGGGGTAGCCTGCAGTGCTTCCTACACACCAGGTTAGCTGGCACTGGGCTGACAGAGATGCAAGCTGTTGGTTGCTAGATAACCACTGGGCGGAGCCTAGAAGACTTGCCAAACCCCACCTCCACTCCCCGTCTTCCTAGTCTGCCTACTTGCTGATCTTACCTTTCTCTCTGTGGGGCCGGGCAGGCCCTGGTCCTTGATCCAGTATGTGCTCTCTACAGCTGAGTTTAAATCGCTCTCCAAGATTCTGTCTATAGAAGTTGTATCCTATGGCAGGCTTATAAAATAAGTTATCCTTGCAAACCAAATGCTAAAACCTCACTGAGGCTGAGGCACAGCATGGCCCAGCACAGCCCAGCATTGGCCCAGCATTGGCCCAGCATTGGCCCAGCACGGCCTAACACAGCCAAGGCTCCAGGTTAGAGCTCTAGCATCATCACCTCAGCCCAGCTGAAAAGCCTCTTGCTTTGTGTCCACCTGTAGGATGCACTTAAAACAGCACCATGTTTATTATGAAGTTTTCAGTTCAAATAAAAGTGAAACCAAAGTAGAACATAAAATTGAATTGGATTTAGTCCTTGGCCTCACAAAAAAGTAATAAGGCTTGCTGTGTATAGTGTGATAAAGAGACAATGGGACATGGCGCCGTGTGGGTTTTATGCGGTAAATGTGGTTTTACTGCATTAACAGTGGGTCCTCCTTTTCTTCCCTCACTTTCTCCCATGGCGCAGCTCCCTTGTCTCCACGGGGATTTCAGTGCTCAGGAAGCTCTCTGATGACTACAAAATGTTGAGTTACTCACCTGTGCCCTACCAACTTGTTAAATGTCACCATTATCCCCACCTTAGTACACCTCTGAGAATCTAGTCTTCCTAACATAAAGACTGGGAGAGAGAACTGAGGTGAAGATTTATTTAATGTATCTTTTCAAAATTCTGTCCTTCTCTTCTTGTGAGTGGATCCATAGTTAAGCCAGTTAGAAATACTTAAGTGGGAGCCTTGGCTGTCCCCAGGGGCCTATGCTGTTGGAGCCTGAGTTAGCAACCTGTCAGGACCAAGGCTTCCTGACACAGCACTGGGACCACTGTTCTGCTAACCAATGGCTTTTTAAAAGTGCAATACTTCCTTATAGCTGCTGTGACCGAACCTAAAGAATTTCCCACTTGATTATATTAGACAAAACAAGTTTTGGATTTTAGGAAGTATACTATTCATGTTACCTATTAATCTTCTCAAAGACAATGTGTGGTGCTCTAATGGACTTGGAAAGTGAGTGTTCCCTATCATTCCTTACATTTAAGCATTCGTTTCCTTCACTTAGAACAGACTAGCCCGTGGGTGGGGTGGGGGGCAGTAAGTTCAGTATAGAGACGTACTGAGGGAGAGGACAGCAAGTGGGTCTGGCTTCATCTCTCTGCTCCTGGCAGCTAGTGTGTTACTCACCTCCCCTCCTCTTCTTGGCACCACCCCCTCCACTCTCCTCCCCTCCTCTCCTGAGACAAGTCCTCACTGTGCAGCCTTCCCACCCTCAGTTTACCTCATCTCCATGCTCTGCTGATCCAGGGCAGGAAGCCACACACCTCCAAGGCGTGTGACACGTGACCTCCCACATGAGCTTGATCTACTTGCTAATGGTCCCAGGAACCCACTGGCTGTGTCAGAGCTTGCTCATGTAGTTGGTCACCTGCAGTCCTTGTTGAGACTCATGGCATGGGGTACACAGAGCCATGGTGGCTGGGACTGAGCCAGATTTCTTCCTTTTCAGTTTTTTACACAGCCTAAGAATTGTCGTAAATTCAAAATTCAGAAGTGTTAAAGGACGTTCACAGTGGGTTTGGGGAGAAGAAATGGGAAGAGAGAGGGCGAGAGAAAGAGAAAGGAAGAAAGAGACAGGAGAGAAGAGGGAAGAAATGGAGAGACGGGGCAGAGGAAGATGGGGAGAGAGAAGGAAAGAGGATGGGAGGAAGAGAGAAAGAGCTCTCATCCACCTTACTACTACCAACCTGGTTTTGCCCCGCTAGATGCAAGTGATGCTTGTAAGCATTCCTCAATGGGGAAAAAATAGTTCTTTATTGCTCTGGACAGTACTTTTGTACTAACTCAGAACGACATAGAACTTTTCCACCAAATTTCACATTGTGTTTTGTGGGTAAGTGTAATGAGACTGTGGGTAGGAAAGATCCCTCGGGCAGCAGCTTCAAACCAGCAAAGCCACGGCCTCTAGAATGCACTGGTTTGTCAGGCCCAGAGCCAGTGGCAGACATAGGATGTGGCTTTTCTAACTGAAAATTCTGTTAAAGTACCTTTATGTATAGTTTCACAGGAAAGAGTATTAAACATAAAAGATGGATCACTGAGGTTGCCCAGTGGGTAAAGGCACAAAGGCCAGGCAACCTAAGTTTAATCTCCTAACTCTGTGAGGTGGTAAGATAGAACTCACCTCCACACATGTATCATGGTACACACATGTCACACACATGATTAAATTTATAATGATAATAATTAATAAACATTTAAACATAAAAGAGATGATAGAAGCCTAATCTTGCTTTTAACCTGCTTGTGAAACTTAGATTCACATTTGAAAATTAATTTTATCTTTTCTATTTTATTTCCAACTTAGACATCCTTTTAACCATGTTCTTCAAGTTAAGTCTTAAGGTTTAAACAGACTATAAATCCCTGTGCAGATCACTATAGGCGAGACTCAGTGAGACTTCACCCTGAACCCCAGCTCCTCCCTCCCCATGCCTCCGTGGTCCCCCAGTCTCCTGAGTGGAGCGCCCTCAGCTGCACGGTTTGAATTCAATCCCCTTTCTGGTCACAAACGAAGCTTCTAAGGACTGTTTTCCCTGGATCTGCTCATTATAAGGAAGGGGAAGTCCAAGACATGTTTTTGGCATTTAAAATTTGTGGTTCTGTAGACAGACAAGAACTTTCCGGTCCCACCTTGTGTTCCTCAGAAGACACTAGAGCTCCACTCCAGCTCCTGGTGCAGCCAGCAGATGGGCAGCCAGCAGCAGCACCCAGAGCCTGCGTTCCCTCTACCACACTGCTCCTCTGCCTCCCTTCTGGCTCTCCTCTGGTGTGCCTCTACTAACCGTGTCCTCCTTCCTCTCACCAGTCATCTATAAAACCAGCCTGCTGCACCTCCAGCCTCGCCAGATGACCATTTACCTCCCGGAAGTTAGGAAGATCTCCATGGACTATATTAATCTGCCGGTCTTCAACCCAAACGTTTTCAGTGAAGATGAAGATGACTTACCAGGTGTGTCACACACTCAGGCTTATCTGTTGCAACCCCCCTCTTAGTGGATCATACAAGGGCACAGTGTATCCTAGGAGGAAAACCGCTGGGCGTGCTTTTTGGCAGGAAGAAAACTCCCAGCAGCAGCACCCAGGGCCTGCGTTCCCTCCACCACGCTGCTCCTCACACAGCATGTGTGGTTTAGATGGCAGTGACAAGTGACAGTTCACAGAGCACCTCTCACATCACGTGCTGCCTTTCTTTGCTCCCCGTTGCTTAAGTAAACACTGTGACCAGAAGCAGCTTGGGGAGGAAAGCTATAGTCGGGATTGCTATATGATCTTGTTCTAGTCCCAAATCAGAGTGTGTTCCAGCGGCTGCCAGTGAGTTGTATCTTACTAGTCTCAGCTACTCAAGGGCACTTGAGAAACAGTCTGACTTTTTAAGTACATGTTTTGTAGACCCTGACTCTGTTTCCACCCCAGCACTTGCCCTTTGGGGAATGCACTTGGGTGGGAAGCTTGACCCGTGCTCGGCCATTTCAGTCTCTGGTTTGGACTCGGCTCATACTTTCCCTTGACAATCTCTTTGCTGTCCTAGATGCAGTGATTAGAGTTTTCTCTACAGTTAAGTGTGTGTGTGTTTAGTTCTCTGTTAGAAAACGGAGTGCACTTTCTCAGGGCTCACAGTCAGGGATTGTGAATCCACAGAGCCTCTCCATTGGAGAGGGAGATACCTGAAGACATTGCTCCCTGGAGACCAGAGAGAGATCAGCATACGAATCCTGAGGTGGAACCAGATTCCTACAGCCAGAGGATGGACTGTCTCAGGGGAGGCCCCAGTGAAGGGGCCAATAACAGGCCCCAAGGCCAGGCGTAACTTGTGGTAACTTGTTGGCCACATTCTACTGTTTGGGTGAAGTCAGCCATCCTATATAATAAGCCTGTTAGATCCTGTTTGCTGCTCAATTATTGCTCTGCAGCATTTCATCCCTCTGGGCCTGTGACAGTGTGCTCTGAGGAAGAGATACAGCCACTTAGTAGGCTGAGGGGAGCAAAGCTAGAGTCAACACCACTGCCCACAGGGGCACAGACTGTGGCTCTGAACACCTGCCTGCAAGTCACGGTTGACATTCCTGCTTCATGAAGTGACCACTGGATAGTAAATGGAATTTCCACATGCTTTTATTGGTTGGTTGTGCCTTAAATACTGTTTGAAATGCTAAAAAGCAATAAATAGGCAAAAGGCATTTAGCTAATATGCCTATTTCCAGGGGATTCTTTTCTTTGGTGCTTCTACTTTATTTTACATAGGCGTTTTATAAGCAAAACCACTAAAGAGTTCTTTAGACATTTATGTATATTGGTATCATGCAAGCACATGGTACCAAATTCAGAAGGTTCAAACATGTTCATTGAGATGTTTCAACAGTACCTTAGCCCATGTTCAACAGACAGGCCATGCTGCACACTCCTCAGTTGGCTCTATTCTTCCAGAAATGTTAAAGCAGCTTTGTGAACAGACCCATTGTCTCCAAGCAAACACATCTCAGTCTTAGTGATTAGATTTTGCTTGGAAAAGTTCAGATATGTTTAACTGAAGACCCCCGCAGAGGGGAGACCCTCACTCAAGTCTCCGAGACACTGTGAACTGGACCAATAGCGAGGTTTATTTGGGCATGTGACAGCTAGCTGCCGGTCAATTCGTTTGCTCATGCAGGAGCTGAATCGACCCGACAGCCAGTTTGAGAGGGGTTTTTAAAGGGAAAAACCACAAACCAAGGAGTGGGGAGGGGGATGAGGGGTTGCTAAGGTGGTATAACATAAAAATAAAGGAACATTCCAAAGGAACCCAACCTACGTGAGTCAGGGTCATGTGAAAACTCTCTGTACCCTAATCTTTCTCAAGAATGTGGTCCTGCCCTATTACTTTGGCCTTGCCCTGTCACTGCAGTTACCAGCTTGGTTCCCAGCTTGGTTCCCAGCTTGGTTCCCAGCTTGGTTCCCAGCTTGGTTCCACCTAGCTCACTTGCATTCTTTCCTTTCTCTTTGCGGTCGGCCAGTTCCAGTAATGGTGACTGATCTTTCCACATTCTTGGCTTGCTTCATGGCTCGTTTCTCAGAAAATTTTCCATGTCCTTATAAAGAAAGCCTAAAGAATATTTTATATGTCTAAAAAGGATTCTATATACCCAGTATCTATAATCTTTCACTCTACATAACCATGTATCTTATTCTGACCTAGTTCTATGACACTGTTTTGCAACCAATTCTTGTTTGTTTGCTTGTTTGCTTTACAGTTACAGGAGCCTCGGGTGTCCCTGAAAACAACCCACCTTGTACAGTGAACATCCCTATCGCACCGATCCACAGCTCTGCTCAAGCTTTGTCTCCCACACAGAGCATAGGGCTGGTGCAGTCTCTGCTGGCCAATCAAAATGTGCAGTTGGATGTCTTGACCAATCAGACAACAGCTGTAGGGTCAGTAGAGCATGCAGGTGATGCTGCTACCCAGTACCCAGTCTCCAGTCGGTACTCCAATCCTGGACAGGTCATCTTTGGAGGTGTAGAAATGGGCCGTATCATTCAGAATCCTCCTCAGTTGCCTTTGCCGCCACCGCCACCGCCACCGGGGCCTATGCAGCTGTCTGCGGTGGACCATGGAGATCGGGACCATGAGCACCTGCAGAAGCCAGCCAAGGCCCTGCGGCCCGTGCCTCAGCTGGCTGCCGAGGGGGATGCGGTGGTTTTCAGTGCCCCGCAGGAGGTCCAGGTGGCAAAGATGAATCCCCCACCCCCGTACCCAGGAACTATCCCTGCTGCCCCTACCACGGCTGCACCCCCACCCCCTCTGCCACCACCACAGCCCCCAGTGGATGTGTGTTTGAAGAAGGGTGACTTCTCCCTGTACCCTACAGCAGCACATTACCAGCCTCCTCTAGGCTATGAGAGGATCACCACCTTCGACAGCAGCGGCAATGTGGAAGAGGTGTGCCGGCCCCGCACTCGGATGCTCTGTTCCCAGAACACCTATACTCTTCCTGGCCCAGGCACTTCTGCCACCTTGAGACTCACAGCCACTGAGAAGAAGGTCCCCCAACCCTGCACCAGTGCCACTCTGAACCGACTAACTGTCCCTCGATACTCCATCCCCACAGGGGACCCACCTCCATACCCTGAAATCGCTAGCCAGCTGGCCCAGGGGCGGAGTGCTACTCAAAGGTTGGACAACAGTCTTATCCATGCCACCCTACGAAGGAACAACCGAGAAGTTGCACTTAAGATGGCCCAGCTGGCTGACAGCTCCCGTGCCCCACTGCAGCCCCCAGCCAAGCCTAAGGGGGGTGCTGGTGGGGCAGTGGCACAGCTCCCAGCAAGGCCCCCACCTGCCCTGTACACCTGCAGCCAGTGCAGTGGAGCAGGGCCCAGCTCACAGTCCGGGGCAGCCCTGGCCCATGCTATGAGCACCTCCCCACTGGCCTCCCAGTCCTCCTACAATCTTCTAAGCCCTCCTGACACCTCCCGTGATCGCACTGACTATGTCAACTCGGCCTTCACGGAGGACGAGACCCTGTCTCAGCACTGTCAGCTGGAGAAGCCTCTGAGGCATCCCCCACTTCCTGAAGCTGCTGTCACCATGAAGCGGCCTCCCCCTTACCAGTGGGACCCTGTGCTGGGTGAGGACGTTTGGGTTCCCCAGGAAAGGACAGCACAACCTACAGTGCCCAACCCCTTAAAACTGTCCCCTCTAATGCTAGGGCAAGGCCAGCACCTGGATGTCGCTCGAGTGCCCTTTGTGTCTCCCAAGTCTCCGTCCAGCCCTACTGCCACCTTCCAGACAGGCTATGGGATGGGAGTGCCGTATCCAGGCAGCTATAATAACCCCTCCTTGCCTGGAGTACAAGCCCCATGCTCCCCTAAGGATGCCCTGTCCCCGGCCCAGTTTGCACAACAGGAGTCTGCTGTCGGACTTCAGCCAGCCTACCCACCCAGCCTTTCCTATTGCACCTTGCCCCCCACATATCCAGGAAGCAGCACATGCTCCAGTTTACAGCTGCCACCCATCGCCTTGCACCCTTGGAATCCCTACGGAACCTGCCCACCCATGCAGAATACCCAGGGCACACTCCCCTCCAAGCCCCACTTAGTGGTGGAGAAGCCTCTTGTGTCCCCTCCACCTGCCGAGCTCCAAAGCCACATGGGCACAGAGGTGATGGTAGAGACAGCAGACAATTTCCAAGAAGTCCTCTCTCTGACAGAAAGCCCTGTTCCCCAGAGAACAGAAAAATTTGGAAAGAAGAACCGGAAGCGCCTGGATAGCCGAGCGGAGGAAGGAAGTGTTCAGGCCATCACTGAGGGCAAAGTAAAAAAGGATGCTAGGACTTTGAGTGACTTTAATTCTCTTATCTCCAGCCCCCGCCTAGGGAGAGAGAAGAAGAAAGTGAAAAGTCAGAAAGACCAACTGAAGTCAAAGAAGTTGAACAAGACAAACGAGTTCCAGGACAGCTCAGAGAGTGAGCCCGAGCTGTTCATCAGTGGGGATGAGCTGATGAACCAAAGCCAGGGCAGCAAGAAGGGGTGGAAAAGCAAGAGGAGCCTGCGGACGGCCAGTGAGCTGGAGGAATTCAAGTGCCGAAAAGCCAGTGAGAAGGAAGATGGGCGCCTGGGCAGCCAGGGCTTTGTGTATGTGATGGCCAACAAGCAGCCTCTGTGGAATGAAGCCACACAGGTGTACCAGCTGGACTTTGGAGGAAGGGTGACCCAGGAGTCTGCCAAGAACTTCCAGATTGAGTTGGAGGGACGACAGGTAAGGAGACTGTGGCCTGTGGTCACTGAGCACTCGGGGCCAGAGCCTTGAACTCTGGGAGCAAGCATTTAAATCCAAGTGATGCATGAGCCATTAGGCAGATTGTTAGAAAGGGAAAGCACAGCCCCACGAATACCCCTTACCACCTGCTCTTTAGTTGTAGGTGCCTAAAGTTCGGTGTTTTCTGCTGTCATTATATTTGCAAAAACATATATTCTTATTTATTGACACTTGTAGTTTAGCCATCATGTGTTGCCTTCCTGAGTAGCTCTAGTGGATTGTGCTGTCTGCTTCCCTCAGGAGCTGGCAAACTTAGTTACCTCTTATCAACTCTTTCATTTCATGCCTTTGCTTCCCACCACCTTGGCCCCAAGACAATGCAGTTTTGGCAGACTGACTGTAATGTATACAGTACTCCTTCCCAGCTGTGTTATCAGCTATGGAAGAATGTTATGGTCGGCAACCCTGCCTTCCCTACTTCATTAGTACACAGGAGAGCTACCCCTACTTTCCCAGTGTAAGTACTAGGTATTGGTGACTGCATTATGTCACTGAGTGTCTTAGGGTGTTACTGCTGTGAAGAGGCACCATGACTATTGCAACTCTTACAAAAGGAAACCATTTCATTGGAGCTGGCTTACAGTTGCCGAGGTTTAGTCTATTATCAGAGTGAAAGCATGGCATCGCACAGGCAGACACGGTACTGGAGAAGGAGAGTTCTACATCTCAATCTGCGGGCGTAAAGCGACTGTGACACATTGGGCTTAGCATAAGCATAGGAGACTATAACTCCCCTCCTCGCCCTCCCCCACAGCAAGGCCAGATCTCCTAATAGTAATACTTCCTATGGCTAAGCATTCACACACACCTTTCAAACCTCTACACTGAGTGGTTCACAGCTGTACCTTTTATGAGTTTTTCCTCAATATTTTCATTATCTAATTATTGTTTGCTTATTTCTCTCTGTGTTTATTGCTAAGTCATCCTCCAGTTCTCTAATAGAAAGCAAGTCTCCCTGGTACAGATGAAGTCACAGATGACAAGACAGTGCTTGTCACAGCATGGTGGCCTCTGTAGCCCTGCCACCTCACTTCATCTCCTGACCATCCTAGGAGGCCCATCCATCTTAAATTTCATTTTTACTTAGTTAACTCGTCAAATATTTTTCCTGCCTGCTGTGTGCCTGGCAGTTTCTAAGCCAAGAATTGACAAACTGGCCTGTATATCCATGTAGTCCCTTTCCTGTTTGTAAATAAAGTATTATTGATATACAGTTCTGCCTAATAAATTCTACAAGTACTTTCATCTCACATGAGCAAAATTGAGTGGTTCTGCAGAGCATATGAATTACAGGGCCTAAAGTGTTTAACAGCACTTTACAGAAAACTTGCCAACCCTTATCCTAAGTGAGATGGGACTAGTGAGAGACATGGAAGTAACTGGTAAGAAGGGAGAAGATCACAAGGAAATGGGTGTGTATCCTATGCTGGACTGCAGTCATCTCATGTTTTAAGGTCACAGGAAGTGGCAAAGTCACAAGTTGAGCAGGACAAGGAGCATAGAGGAAAGGGAGTTGTGGTACTCTAGAAAGTCACCAGTGAAGCCTGCTCTGAGGCAGAAACATTTAACAAAGTTGGCACATCTCTGAAGTCTCTCGGTGTGGTGTAGAGTCTTTCTTTTCCCCAGAGAGCCCACTTTATCTTACCTGTAGCTCCATGTGAGCTCCTGTCCCCCTTACATTATCAGCCATGACCTTCTGTCCTGTTTCCTATAAACCTGGAGTTAGATCTGGAGCCCAGCAGATTCACTTACTTGAGTTTCTAGAACTCTCTCCTGGACTGCACTCTGCTTCCCTCGGAGCAGGCACAACTGGCTGTTGTCTCACTTTGTTTTCATGTGTTTGCTTCCTGCATCCTCCCCTAGGTGATGCAGTTTGGACGGATTGATGGTAATGCGTACATCCTGGACTTCCAGTACCCTTTCTCAGCTGTGCAGGCTTTTGCTGTGGCCTTGGCCAACGTGACTCAGCGCCTAAAATGAAGAGACAAATGCGGGTGGAGACATGGCGGGAGCCTTTGGAGGCAGAGCTCATGCTGCTACTACCTGAGAAGACCAGAGACAACGGCAGTAGAGGAAGCCGGCAGGCCAGAAGATCTGTAGGCATGGTCGTTTGTTCAGTTAGCCTTTATTGTCTCTTTTCTTTTGATAGAGTGGTGTTTGGAAGCCAAGAATTTGAGGTATCTTGTGTTCTTGAAGGCAGTGTAGCTTGGCTACAGAGTGTTGTACTGAATTTACTTCTCATGACTAGGGTTAGGGGCCTTTGCAGAGAAGACAGATTGTTCAACCTTGCTCTTCTTTTAGCTATAGGGAGTGTTAGTGTTAGGGCTTCTGTTACCCTTCCAATATTATCACACGTGAAAAAAAAGGTTTTAAACACAACCAAAACTCTGGAAGATTCAGCTTGTATTGGGCTGAGGAGGACAGCATTTCATTCACAAATGTGTGCTGCTCACTAAAAGGTACCTGGGTGACTGAGGGACACATATGCAACTGCCTTGTGCTCTGCTCATATAAGGCAGTATCGATGTGATTTGGTAGTCAGTGTGTGAGGAAGATACTGCCCATGGAGACAGGCTCCCATGCAGACAACTGGCTGAGCTGCGGGTGTGACTTATGTAAGGACCATTTCCCAAGGATACTAGTTGGAAACCCCACCGGTTTCTTGTGTCAGGGTTAAGCCCATCTGACTTTGGAAAAAGATAAGAGACTTCAGTCAGTAGGCAGGTCCAGGCTGGGGTAGAGCTGGGCTTACGTCACAGTCATTAGACTGTGCAGTTACCAGGTCCCTCCCTCCACGGCTCAGGAAACAGCCTCTGTTCTCCTTCCTTCCTTGTTTTCATCTGGAACGTTTACTGTAGCCGCCACTCTCTTTAGATCCTACTGCTCTGTCTTTTCTAAAACATAAACGAGACTTGGTTGCAGCTACACCTTTCCTTGTCCACATTAAAATCCAGTTGATGCGAACGTTTTCCAACAATTATAGTGTAATCAAAAAAAGTATGCATTTCCCAGGATATTAAAAGATAGGGTCATGGTAAAATCTTTGGGGAAAACTCCACAATATGCTGTAAAGGAAAAAAAAACTGTTGTTGGGTGTGTAGGCTGTACTAAAAGATGAACCACGGGAAAGCCGTGTTAAAACTGTGCTTTGTTCATTCTGCCTGTAGCATCTTTGCGAAATTTCTTCTCATGGGAACACACGGGGGCACATACCTAGACCTTGTAGTACGACCCAGTTCTTGTTGCTGCTGCTATTACCTGTGATGCTTGTTCCCAGAGCACAAGAGCGTTGACTTTTGAGTTGGATTTTATTTGAAATCTGACAAGTGGAAGATGCTACAGGAAATTATTTTCAGCTTAAACATTGTTTTGGTTTCCTCCTCCTCTTCCTCTTCCTCTTCTTCCCCGTCTTTCTCTTTCTCCTCTTCTTCCTCCTCTTCCTTATGTTTGGTTTAAGAATTAGAAAAGAAACTGTCTGATTCCTTTAGCTGAGCAAAATTAAATTACTCATTTTTTCTAAATTCCAAAGAAATATGGACAAGAATATCTCCCAGCTGATACTGGAGTTTTCCATTTTATAATTTAAAATATGGGAGCTGATTCTTAGGTGGGTCAGTTGTCCCAGACCAAGTTGAACAGTATATTCAGAGTTACTGTGTTTACGTAAGTTCCTATAGCTTGATAAGATGTCTCAGTGCTTATCTTAGTTGTGCAATACTGTTGTAGCCTGTTTATGGAATAATTTAAATGCAGTTTTCTTTGTTTTGTGGTCTAAGAGATAGTTATTTATCTTGCTCTTTATAGTATTCTTGAGAACTATTTTGTTGCTATGTATTGGTGATATGTGCCCATTTTATTATTTATTTAGAAAAATAGTACCTTTGTAATGACTTATTTGGTGGCAATAGATTTTGCTGCAAAAAATAAAGAGAATATGACAGAAGATTTTTGGGGGGCTGGGTGATTTGTAACTTTCTTGAGAGTTGGGAGAAAATCTTATTAATCCCTTAAAAAAATAAATTCATTCTTTATCTCAGTATTGATTATATGCAAAATAGGCTATTTCTTTGAGAAAGTATACCCTAAGATAATATTTCTTATTTTGAAAACGTTAATTAAAAACAAAATGTGATAGGACACAAGGAAGGGAGAGACGCCTGAGATGAGAGTCTCAAAAGAGGCCCTTAGGGAATTATCTTCAAGTTCAAGGGAGAGACTCTGAGAGTCTCAAAGGAGGCCCTTAGGGAATAATCTTCAAGGTCGAGATTTGGTTTTGTTTGTTTTTTTAGTTAAACTGGCCTTTTCAGAAATGCAAAAGTTATACTCACAACTTTGCTAAATAAAAACAGATATGGAGGAAATCCCCAAAAGATACTTTCTGCTATGGAGATGTAGGCTTGTGGCCTTGAACAGTGCTTGACCTGGGAGCTGCAGGAGCGCCTGCCCCTCACTGCCTCTCCTTGCCCAGGCAGAGAGTGAGTCTCAGCTTCCACGTGGGCAGTAGGCTGCTGGCTGCAGCAGTTGTGATTGGCTCATTTAAGGTAATGGCTTCTTCCAGTCAACATCTCTTGATTACATTCTCCCCAAATTAAGTCTAAGTAACAGAATTCTAGGTACTTTGTGGTTATTGATAGCAATTTTGTGAATGTCCCAATGTCCCATTGGATCCCTAAATTAAAAACAGTCAACTACATAAAGTCCTGTAGGAAAAAGAGTATGTGAACCAACATGAAAACTAGTGCTACGTTTACTTGGCTCTAGCGTCATTAGAACACCAGCTGTGGGTGAATAGACACTACCCATTTGAGTGTGTAGCCCGAGGAAAACTGGGACCACCACAGCTAGACGTATTCAGCTCTAATGGGCATACAAAGCAAAAGCTTTTGCATTTTGGTACTTTTCATCCACAGACCTGCACCCTGTGTAATGTTCATTCTGTAATCAAAGGTCAGGGGCTCAAGGTCAAATTGTCCTGCCACAAGGACAGAGAGTGACTTTGGGCAAGGCCCTGGGGTGTCTGGCCTCCTTTTGTCCATCCCTTAGATGAAAAGGCATGCCTAGACAAGTGTAAACACTACATTCTTGCTCCAGGAGCCCGGGAGCTCAAAATTGAGCAGCTCATCTTCCCCTTCACAAGGGTGAGAGTATGTTTCAAAACGTGGTTATCTGTGTAGAAAAAAGTTCTCATGAGTCTATAAGCTGTCTACTGTCTCCGGAACAGAAACCAGCCAGCAGGTTTACCCCTAAATGTATTTAGAATAATATTTATTCTACTAAAAATTATAGAAGCATCAATCTAAGTACAATGGAAGTCCTCTATGAGTATGTTCTACTCAGTGGACGTCCTCAAGTAAAATAAGGTATTATTTGGGTATAAAACTGGAAGTGGGTTCAGAAAGAAGAGTGCTGGTAACGGTTTCCCACCTTTGGTGTGCTCATGTGTGATAGTGCTACACTAAAGGGAACCCATGCTGTCCTGTGGGGCCATGGACAGGTTGACAACACTAGCTGGCTTTGAACTGGCATTTGAGTTCCTGGGAGCTTATGGTAGCATACAGTTCAGAAGTCTACACCACTGTGATCTCCTTATCGTCAGCTGATAAACTTTGGAGGATTGTGACTTACTTTGTTTCCATTTTCTTCAGCTTTGTGCAATTCTCTTGTGACTTTGTATCTGTATTTTCTGTTTATAAGTCAATTTTAAGGGAAAGGGTAGGATTTTAAAATCTTGTTTATTGTAGATAATTTTTTTCTTGTGTTGTAGAAAAGCATGGGTTATACATTTGAGTGGAAAAGGCACTGTATTATTTACCAAAGGTGTATTGTTTGCATTTGTTTATAAATGCATTATTTTAGTACTATGAAGTTGGACATAATTTCCGAGTTTACTACTATTGCTACTGCTGGCATCTGTCTTTCTCCTTCTCTGTCATGTTTTTATCGCCATAAATGTGCAGTGTGGGGTACATAGGTCACAGACCAGACAAGACCACCAGCATGTTCTTGCCCACACTTGGGGAACAGCGTGCACTGTTTTATACACGTCGGTTCCTCCAACGTTTGTTTTTTAACATTTTTTATTTCATTTTAAAATTCAGCATTTTGCTTTAACCTTCCAGACAAGATCTGTTGAGAGTCACCATTGCATCTCAATGAGCTCTCCCTTATTTGCCTATCTTTGTATGTATTTTGTATACTAGATTGTCCAGAAAGTATTCTAGAAGGAAATAATGGTTTGCATTCAGAATGATGTAGTTTGTCCAAATTATTTTGCCTTTAAAATTGAAATGAGTCAATCTCATTTTTTTCTTGATGATTTGAAATTGTAAGATTTGTCCAGCTATTGCTTAATAAAATTTTGCAGATCAAAAAAGATCGATTACATGTGTGCCAAGTTTGAATTATGGGGTTTGTGTCCTTTGAGAAGAAATCACCTCCCTCTAGTGACATGAACTTCTGACTCTCTGGTTACTTCAAGGGTCCCCTGAGAAATGCCATCATGACTGGGAACACTTGAAATGTCCTTGTCATCTCGTCGCCCACTTGGTGAATTGTTTTGACTTTTTAGAGATTTTAAAAGAATCCAATTAATAGTGCATGTCATCTGGGATGACGCAGACTTTTCCAGATTGCATGACCTGATTTTGTGCTCTTAACTAATTTTTTCTAGTAAATGTTTAGTTATATCATGGAAGAAAAAAAATGAATGCACCTGTATAGTACCTAAAAGATCAAAGGTGCTAAATATGTTAGTACTTTAGTTTGTGGGAAACATAATTAAGCCCAGTTTAAAGCCATTTTGCTAAAAATAGCACCAGTGTAGCTGCTGACTGGTACTACTGAGTACGTGCAAGCCCCCTCCTTCCTTAGTCGTGGGATGTGGGAAACCAGCGTTGGGAGCACATGTCCACTGTCTGGTTACGAATGACTGTGGTGCCCCTTCAGGCTTGAGGAGCCAGAAGAACGCCAACAATGTAGCAACTCTAGCACAACCTAATTATGAACTGTTCGAAAGTCACTATGGGACTGTACGTCTAGCTTTACATAATCAAAAGGTGACCAGCTGCCTGCATAGAATCAAGCCTATCCCGGTTTCTTATGAGTGTTAGTGAACATTAGGGGATATCCATAACATTTTCACTTAACCCAGGTAGTGAGAGCCACTAGCCAGAATCATGCCTGTCTTTCCCCCACTCAGGCCCCCCAACATTGTTAACACTCAGGCCCTGCCTGTGTCTGTTGGAAGGAGCTATGTCTAAAATTTCTGCTACTACCACTTGTTTTTGGGACAGTTCAGTCAAGTCAGGTTTTCCCAGAATGATTTGTTCTTTTTGAGGATGTAACTTATTTTATATGTAGGAGTATTTTGCTTGCATGCATGTATGTATGTATACCATGTGGGTGCGCTGGTGCCTGCAGAGGTCAGAAGCAGGTGTTTGATGCCCCGGAACTAGACGTGATGGACAGCTGTGACCCACAGGCGAGTGCTGGGAATCAAACCTGTTTCCTCTGCAAAAGCAAAAGGTGCTCTGACCGCTGAGCCAACTCTTCAGACCTCTTGATGTATTTTTAACATCTTGAAAAGGAAACTTGGAAACTTTCTGTAAAGTCATTTTATAATGGATGTGTTCTGTATATTAGTCTCAGTTATCTTTTCCTAGAAAAAGAGGAGATAAATTTCAGTCTCCTAGTCCCTAAAACTCAGTATGGAAGGGGAATGCCTACCTCCTGAAGATTGCCTACCAAATTCCCAAGGATGTAGAGATACTAGCAAGAGAAGGATGCCCTAACTCCATTATGAGAGGGGATACCCCTCACACACACACACACACACACACACACACACACACACACCACTTTGGGTTTTTTTGTTTGTTTGTTTGTAGACAGGGTTTCTTTGTGTGGCCCTGGATGTCGTGGAACTCACTCTGTAGCCCAGGCTGGCCTTGAACTCCCAGAAATCTCCCTGCCCCTGCCTCCCAAGTGATGGGATTAAAGTCGTGCACCACCACCTTCCTTTTTATAATGACAAAGTTGGAACATCAACGAGGTTAAAATGATTGCTGAACTGTATAGACAGAAAACCAGTCCTGAAACAGAATCGTGGATTTCTGGGTCCCAGCAGTGAATAGGCTTCATTCATTTCTGGATTTTCATACCCTTCTTTGTTTCATTTAAGAAAAGGTCTCTTCATACAGCTCCAGCTGGCCTAGAACCAGCTACATAGACCAGGCTGCCTCACCTGTAAAGATCCGCCTGCCTCTGCCTCCCAAATGCTGGGATTAAAGGTATGTACCATGCCAGACTCCCAGCTCCCCACTCTTGTTTAGTAATGACCTATTTGTAATCGGTCACCTGTGAGGGTCAACACACGGGCCATTCTTGACATTTCCTAATGAGCTTCTCCACTCCTGGGTGTTCCCCGGGTTAATATACATTTGTTAGTCGGTCATTTTGTTGAAACGTGTACCATGTGCTGAAAAAACAAAACTATTCATATGCCAGGCAGCCTCCATCCTGGGGTCCAAGTTTCTGCCAAACTGATGGCTTCAAGTGAGGAAGGTAGTCCATTGTGGAGCAGAGCCCAGCAAGAACCAGTGCAGGGTGTAGACCGTAGTGCATGGCCCCTTCCAGTTCCTTCTCTGGGTTTCCTGTTCTCTGCTTCTCTTCACAGGGAAGTGTGTTCCTACGCTATGTAGGACATGAGAGCCAGGACACAGTTCCAGAGTGGGAGTGGGACCCTCCAGTGAAATGTTAGAACTTTGAACCTGGGGACAAGGTAAGAACTCTTGGGAAATTACAGAGCTGTAAAAGCGAAATGACTATCTGTAATAACAAGAAATAAGCGCAAAGCATTTATTCAGCTGCGGCCTTTTTCTCCTCTCCATCATGAGCAGTTTGCACCTTCTCCCAGCTCAGTGTTTGAGGACCTTGGGAATGCCGTTTGCCCCTTAGCTAATTCTCCCCTGCAGGTTCCTGCTGCACCCGGTGCTTTTGCAGTCATCCATCAGATGTACAGCTATGGCTCCCATGCACCACTCTGCCACACCCCTAAAAGATGGAAGAAGCTAGGTAGATAAGGGCTGGGTGCATAGCAGTGCTCAACTATTACCCCATTTACTCTCTTGGCAGGGCCAGCCAGCCCTACCCTCTGAACCTTCAGGGTGGAGAGTACCTTGTGCTTTTTCCCTTGGCTTCCCAAACAGAAAGCCTGGGTCTTCCTGGCACTCTTCCCATTCTTAAGTGGGAACTGAGCCTCTCATGGCTCGCTCGGTTCTTTCTTAAAGGTCCTAGTGAGTCCACTTTGACATGAAGCATCTTAAAGATGCTGCTGCAAGGGTCTTCCACGGGCCTCTCTATCAGGATCTTGCACGTTGGTCTAGGAGTGGGTGCAGTTCCTTTCCACAGGCTCTGGAAACATGAACCAGACCAGCGAGCGTTTTGCTTGACTTTCGGTTTTGATTTGTCTTGCTGTTTGTTTGTTTGTTTGTTTTTCACTCTCCAGGTGAACAGGCAAACAGTCCAAACACCAGAGTACATACCCCACATACATAACCAACAAGCTCTGGCTCTGGCTGCCGAAGGATTGTTCTCAAGTAATGTTCTTTCTTTCTGAGCTTCATCGGGATCCTGCCTTCCGTTCCCTGCCTTCCTCGAGTTCCCACTGCTGACTGTAGGAGGCTAGGAATGTGCTTTCTTACCCATGGTAGAAGTTTAGCTCCTTTTTGGAAGCTGTGTAAAACTGTTCCTCTGGTCCTTACTCATCCATTAGAACAGCCAGTCCCTGCTTGGGCCTCATCCCTAGCAGTTCCAGGAAAGTCTCTGCAAGCCCAGTCATTGTCTGTGATGACTGCAGATCCAGCCATGTAGGCTGGGAAGGGTCCATTGTTCTAAAAGCTACAGGATATATAATTTATTGAGCTCTTAGACTCTCTGGGTCATCCCAGGCCTCTAGGAGTTAGCCTCAGCTTCTTCCAGCCTGTCAGTTTCCAAATGCTACACCCAGAGGTGAGAGTCTCCCCTAGTTGTTTACAGGGCTCCCATCTCATGAGTGAGCTGGTAAACATTCATTTTGGTTTTACCCACACCTTCTAACAGGTGCTAAACTGCCAAGGGTAACTTAAGCTCGAGGGAATCTGGTAGGAAGGGAGGTACAGCAGTCTTTGTTGGGGGAACTGAGCTACAGTTCTTTACATAGAACTCCCAGAAGACCTGATGGGTCAGACTAAACCAAAGAGCTTTTGGAAATTTAAGTCACACAGACCTGTTCAGTTCCAGGTAAGGAATTCTGCCTGCCAGTCAGCTACTGCGTGATGGACTAGATCTCTGCTAGAAACTGGCGTTACAACAGCAAACTCAGTACCAGAGTCAAGACCGATGTACAGCTGAGTTTCCGTTTGGGTTGACTGAGCTACCTGAAGACTGAACTGTTCTACTATGCTTAAAGGCATGACTCTCGGCTCAGTCCTTTTCACACTGTTTTTGGTTTCAAACTTAAGGAAACAAAAGTGAGTTTCTGTATAGATTTGGGGTTCAGTGAGTTTCTATATTGATTTGGAGTTCAGTGATTTTTAGGTTTGATTTAGGGTTCAGTGAATGGTTTTCCTGTATTGATTTGGGGTTCAGTGAGTGATTTTCTGTATTGGGGTTCAGTGAGTGATTTTCTGTATTGATTTGGGTTTCCGTTTGGTTGTCAGTTTCCTTCTCTAGTCGTGCCTGGGGCTCCTGAGAGTGGAGCCTCCCAGGAAAACTGACTAAAGAAGCCTTAGCTCACCAAAGCTAGATGCTCTTAATTAAACCAAAAGGGCAACACAACTTTGAAACTTCAAGTACCAATTCTCAGAACCATTTCCAGTTATTAGAATGTGCCAGGCCCACAAATATCTGCTATAATCTGTCAAGACATTTTTGTTGTATAAACGCAATGGAAATGAATTTATATCTGCTAGCCTTAGTGGTACATGTCTTTAGTTCCAGATTCAGGTGGCTCTCTGTGAGTTCAAGGCCAACCTGGTCTACATAATGAATTCCAGGACAGAGAGAGCTATGTAGAGAGACCCTGTTTCAAACAACAAAAACCAAGAAATTTATTTCTTATTGATTCTTTCTGGGAGGATTTGACTCAAAAAGTTTGTATTTTTGTAAAAGACTTAGATATACATTTCTAGAGAGGGGCTACATCATATAGTAGAGCGCCATGATAAATTCATAGCTTAATAAAAACCTAAGGGGGAAGGTTATTAAAGAACAACGCTTGTTATTGCTTTCTAAAAATAACCTAGAAATCTTCTGTTGCATCAGAAACAAACAAAAAAGCATGAGACAGTAAACAGTGTTTTCTGAGGACACCTCAAATATCAGTAGGATTAAGTGTCCAATAATGTCTAATTATATGCTCCCCGCCAGTGGCCACTGTTCAGGTGACCAAGTGGAACTTTATGGATAAGGCTTTCAAGTATGGAGGAGGCCACTGGATGTGTAATTACGATACACCAGGAAAAGCACAGGGTCAGGGCTGGGACTGGGGCTCAAGGCCTCATGCCTGCCAGGCACTGAGTTAGACTCCTGGTCCGTCTCCACCACTTGTAATGATGGGCTGACTATCCATCCTCATCAACACAAAGTGAGTATAACTGAAAGACATTGTCAGCAGGGAGCAGGACAGCAAGTGTTGACTTTGTTAAATACCTGAAGCAAGACTAGAAGGCCAACTCAACCACTTGAGGAGCTGAAGCAAGTGGCTGACATGTGCCATTGGAATCCTGGTGCCACTGATGTCCCCCAGCTGGATCCGGGCATCTGGTTAACGGACAGGCTCTACAGGCTCTGCTTGCCTCTTGAGTAGCTTCTAGGGACACATTTGTGTCCCACGTGATAACAAGTAGCCAAAGTCATGATCCAGACAGATGGGATCTAGACTCTTCTTAAGTTGGTGAAAACCAGCTTCCACACATTCTTCAAGTAGAGACAGAGTGTACTGCCAACCCTAATAGAGAAACAGACGGCACTTCAGACATTGTAAAGAACGAGAGTGAATCACAATGGTTCGGCTCAGTCTTATCATGTGTCCAAGAGAGGGTGTTCCATGACATACTACCTGGTAGAACTCAATGGAAGGTTCGAGGAGACCTGGTATCCTCGGACTGTCTAAAGCCACCATTCCGAAGATAGCCTCTGCTCTATCAAGTCACATCTGTTCTTGTAAAGTCCACTGCTGATGTCTTCCACACCATCCTTACATTCCCCTCTACTCTGTGCTAGCTCCAGCTGCCAGTGCTGCCTCCCTGGACCGCAGCAGCAACCTCCTACTTCTCTCTGGACCGCAGCAGCGGTAGCAGCTTCCTAGTTCCCCGGCCTCTGGTCTTTGCCGCTTCATTAGTCTAGACACTCGGTGCAGAGTACTCGCAAGGGAATCACTTCAGTAGGAACAAAGGTGGAGCGGGACTGTGCCCTAGGTCCTGGTGTCTGCCTCGTCGAGTACAGAGCCAGGGCTGCACTCCTACTGGGTGTCTGAGAGCCATTCTCACGGGTTGTACATGCAGTCTCCCCTCCTGCTACTTCTCTGGGCTGCTCCACTCTGAGCACACACTGCTCTGTGTCTCAGCCCTGCTTCTGTGAAGCCTCCCAGATCCAGACCTCCGCCTTAACATCTACTGTGGACTTAACCACATTGCTTGATCCTTTATGAAGTCAGAACTGCGGGCCGGCCTCTGCTCTGTCATTACCTATGTCTGTTGCCTTGTATTAGCCGCTTACTGCAAGTGGATTTCCATTGCCCTTCCCAGTGAAAAGCATCCTGCATCCCAGCGGGGCTTCATAAGCTCTGTCTTCAAATGCTCACTCACAGATCAGGGGAAATGCTCACCCTCCCTGTGGCTGGCACTGCTTTGGCTTTCTAGTGCCCTTCGCTTTGGACTAAAGCCAGGGGACACTAGGGGCATGCATAGCTACCTGCTTCCTGCTTGCTCTTGTTTAAGCAGCCCCAGGAGGCTACAGAAAAGACAGCATTTGCTTCTCTTTAAGTCAGTTTGACTTTCTGCCATCAAACAGAAAGCTCATAGGTAACAGAAACCGGTAGTAGGGTGCTGGCGTTCTCTCATCTTACCCTCCTGGGTCCCAGTTCCTTCCCCTCTCTAGTTCTGTATGAAAACAGCAGGAAGGCTGAATGTTAGCAACACAGAAGTAAATGCATGAACTCCTAACGCCTATGCCCGGGCATCATCTGTTGTATTACCACAGGCTCTAAGGTCAGTCTCCCATGTCCTTAGAATTCAAGGTTAAAGAGTTGTGTAAAGTTCCGTGAGACTAGGGTATCAGAGTTGTTTGAACCCAAAAATAAGATGGAGGGGCTGAAAAGGTGGCTGGGTGTTTAACAGCAGTGATTGCTCTTCCAGAGGACCTGGGTTCAATTCCCAGCTCACAACTGTAACTCCAGACCCAGGAGATCCTACACACTTTTCTGGCCTCTGTGATCATCAGACATGCTAGTGGTACAGAGACATGCATTCAAGCAAAACACCCATGTGGGTGGGTGGGTGGATGATTGGATTGGACGGACAGACAGATAGATAGATAGATAGATAGATAGATAGATAGATAGATAGATAGA
>NW_021604663.1:4405421-4448870 GCF_004785775.1 Grammomys surdaster | reverse complement strand
AGATAGATAGATAGATAGATAGATAGATAGATAGATAGATAGATAGATAGACAGATATGAGTGCATATGATATTTTTTACATAACAACCAAAAGGATGGGGGGCAATGGAAGAAGAGATCCAAAATCAGCCTCTGACCTCCACAACGGCACACTTGGGTGAATGCACCTGTATACAGGCCATATACCCATCCTAAACACCCTTAACTACAAAGTCAAGTTCTTTGAAGTCAGACACATCTGGATTCAAATATGACACCCATTCCATGCTGTGCAGATACTCATTAAAATGGTACAACCTATCCAAGAGTGGAATCAGCAGTAATACTTGGAGATGAATTAGCCAAGTTGGAAATGTTGGCTAGTCACATTGTACAGAAGGAAAGCCTCTCTGGCTTGTAGATAGAATCTTAGAAACGGAATAAAGAAATAAATAAAAATGGGGCTGGAGAGATGGCTCAGTGGTTAAGAGCACTAGCTGTTCCTCCAGAGGTCCCGAGTTCCCAGCAACCATAGCGTGGTTCACAACCGTAATGGGATCTGATGCCCTTTTCTGGCATGCAGGTGTACATGGAGATAGAGTACGCATACATAAATAAATCTTTTAAAAAAAGGATCTTCGAAACTTGTGTACAAATTTTCTGAAAGCCTCATCTGTCTCAAAATATGCATAATAGTCATACCTGTCTCAAAAATGGCGGACAGTGCCAAGTAAGACGGTGCTGGCAAGTGCTTAGACAAGCATCAGATGCACAGTACATGCTCAGAAAAACAGTTCTCTTATAGCTGTTGGTGAAAATTATTCAGGGTGTGTCTCAGCTAAGAGCCATAAAAACAGGAGCCTTACGTGACCCCTTTGGAAGAGCAAAGCAAAGCAACACATTTGGCTATTTGCGATCCACTGCCCTTCCCAGCTCAGTTTGCAGGCAGGTTTTCTTAATGACCTTTATTTGATTCACCTCAGAGAGTGAAAATGGTCTGAGTTGTCATTTCCATTTGATGGTTCTTTTAAAGCCCGGTGTGTTCTCATGAGGAACGGTGGCCTTTGGAAAGTGATCAACACACCAGCCGGGAAGCAGAGGGTGGCTGTGTAGATGGAGCACTCTACTCTTCCCCCCCACCCCCACCCCAGACTTCCAGTTCAAGAAGACAAAGTGGCGAAGGATTCATTTCGAGGGGAATATTGCTGTCACCTTTTTTTTTTTCCTGAGGCAAGGTCTCCTGTTTCACAGGCTAGCCTAAGTCCTCTACAGCTGCAAATACCCTTAATTAAACTTCCCCCCTCCTCTGCTCACCTGCCACAGCTTCCAAGTGCTGAGATTTCGGTATGTGCCACAACGCCTGGTCAAAGTAGTATGTGTTCTTTTTGCTGTCAATGCCTTTTAAAGATATATCAAAATATGTATTTGAACAATGTCTATTGGCTAATTTTCTTTTTTTCTTTCTTTTTTTTTTTTTTTTTGGTTTATTGAGACAGGGTTTCTCTGTGTAGCCCTGGCTGTCCTGGAACTCACTCTGTAGACCAGGCTGGCCTCGAACTCAGAAATCCGCCTGCCTCTGCCTCCCAAGTGCTGGGATTAAAGGCGTGTGCCACCACCGCCCTACTGGCTAGTTTTCACTTAGGTGAACAGTATACTTAGTGTGTAAGGATTTACTAGCTTCGGTACTTTTCAAAACCTCATTAGCATTGAATTTAATTTTATTTCATTTCTGTACATATGTATGAGTGGTATTTATGAGTGTTTGTATGTGTGTGAATGCACACCTCTGTAGGAGTGAATGTGCATAGGCATGCATGCATGTTGAGACCAAAAGTTGATGTCGGGCTTCTTTCTTGGTTGATACCCACGTTAAATATGGAGGCAAGTTGCTCACTTTTTCCAGAACTCTCTATTTTCGCTAATATGGCTAGCCAGCTCCCTCCAGGAGTTCCCTGTGCCTCCGCCTCCTCTGAGCTGACATTACAGGCAGGCTACCTGACCATTTACGTGAGTGCTGGAGATTTGAACTCAGATCCTCACACTTGCAGGGCAGGCACTTTACTTTGCCCACTGAACTTTCTTTCCAGCCTGTTTGTTTAGTTTTAAGATGGTCTGCCTGTGCTGCTGAGGTGAGTGTAGAACTCTCGGCCTCAAGTGATTCTCCTGCCCCAAGCAGATAGATGGATGGAACTGTAGGTAGATGACACTGTGCCTGGTTCCTCTACTTTTCTGTGGAACCTTGGAACAGAAGTGGGGAACTTTGATGTTACTTCAGTCTCCATAGACATCAAATCATGTCCCAGAGCTTCCAGAGCACTAAAAAGTCAACTCCAAACAAGGATCAGTTCATACCTTGGAGGAGTTCTTAGAGATGTGTTCACACAGGTCAGCCAGAAGGCTCCCCTTCAGAATGGCGGGGCTTTTCCCTAGAAGACCCAATAGGCTTAACCAAAATCAGGAAAGAAGCCACTAGCATCAGAGACTTCATAGTCACTGGTGTGATCAGTGACATTAACAATAATTTGTCAACACTGGTGATATCTATCACTTTTTTTAAAAAGTTATTGATCCAAGCAGGAGGCCGGAGTGCTGATTAGTAGGAAGAAAAGCTGAGCTTCGTGCGGAGTCTTTCATGATTCTAGGTTTACTGGGCTTTACAAAGAGGATCTGAGTTCATTGAATTGCACTGTTGTATTATAAGTTAGACATTTACAGAAAAGGTAGTCTTTGATTTTGTGCCCACAGACCCACAGACTTTCTGCTCACAGAATTCTCAGTCTCTCTTAGTCCTCGATTGGATGTCAGCTCCCAGTTAAGCTACAGGGATATTATACTCTTCAGTCAATACACAGTATTTATCAAGCAGTTGATCATAGGCAACACCATTGTTGAGGACGGAGAGGCAGTCATATTGGTAGAACAAGTAGTGACTGTGCCTTGGGGGATAGTAACCTGAAGGCTGTGTCTTCAGTTCTGTGTGGTCTCAGGGGTGAGGGTCTGAAGTGTGTGTGTGTGTGTGTGCGTGTGTGTGTGTGTGTGTAAAACATACCTCTTAGGCATGTCATATATATTTTACCTCTTCAATGGATTCCATTTCTGTACCTCATTCTGCCCCCTAAAATGCTTCCCACTAGACCTTTACTCTCCAGTAAGAAATGACAGGACCCTTCTCTACTGAACCAGACAAGTTGTATCTATTCTGTTCTAGCAAGATAATTGTCTGAAAACTAACCAGCCTATGGTATCAGCTGTGCTGGGCTGTTTAGAGTGACAGCTTGTATCTCTTGGACCACTTGCTTTCACTGATATTGCCCCTGTGGCTGCTGCAGCTGAAGGCTGGGTACAGGCTAGTGCCTTGAAGAAAGCCTTGCTCTCAGCCCTGGTGATATAGTTTGTGATGGGCATCTCAGATTCCTTCCACACAGCCTCTCAATCTTCAAGTTTCTCTCCACATGATTACTCCAGTGTGGAGGTCTGGCGTTCTTCCACAGAGGCAGCACACAGAGGATGTCAAATGTACAGTAGTGTCATACCCAACTCATTTTGCTTGTCCACGAGTTTCAAAGCCCCACCCCTGGCTAGGAGGAGTGGCAGTCACACTACAGGTGTGTGATATGACATAATATCACACCACGGGTGGCAGATCAGGGGCTGGCCCGCCCTTCTTAACCTGTACAAGGTGGTTCATCTGTTTCTGAAGAGGCCCTGAGTCTTGTCTACTCCCTCAAGCCTTCACATTCTTCATCATTGATGGACATTTCTGCAAACATCATGTAAAGCCACAACTTTCACCAGTATCAGGCAAGGTAGTATAAAATTGGCATGATGGGCCCTATAAGCCTATCAGCTTCACCAGAAATATGTAGACATATTTCATAGCTCTTTTTCATAGCTGTTCTCTCTGGTATGGACCCCAGTGGGCAAAGAGATAAGCAAAGGTGTGTCTTGAGGTGCTTCTGTGGTCCTGAAATGGCCATTACTGAAAGCACAGGGGGCACTTGGTACTTAGCCACTTTAAGCACAACAAGATCTGTCTCCCAATGTATACAGGGTTCCCAAGTGTTCGTGTGCTCCATTTATAAGTAGGGTCATTTAGCCACATCTTTAGATATCTAAAGAAAATGTCTTTAAAACACAAAGCAGTAAGCAGCATGAAGCTAGGCATGGTGGTGCACACGTGTAAACCAGGACTTGCCAAGTAGAGGCAGGAGGATGAATTCAATCAAGGTCAGCCTCAGGTATCTGAGGATCTATCACACATATACATGCACACATGCACACACACACACATGCAAGTGTAGATATGTGTTGGGTTCTGTCTTAGGGTTTTATTGCTGTGAAGAAACATCAAGATCAAGATAACTCTTACAAAGGACGACGTTTAACTGGGGCTGGCTTACAGGTTCAGAGATGTAGTCCATTATAGTCATGGTAGGAAGTCTGACAGCGTGCAGGCTGACTTAGTACTGGAGAAGGAGCCAAGAATTCTGCATCTTGATCTGAAGGCAGCCAGGAGGAGACTGGATTTGTTTCACACTGGGTGGAGCCTGAGCATTTAAGACCTCAAAGCCCCGCCTCCATAGTGACACACTTCCTCTAACAAGGCCACACTTCCTAATAGTGCCACTCCATATGGGATCAAACCTATTCTAACCACCAAGAGGCAGACTTGAAGGCCATTGCATCCATGAAACAGGAACAGGATTCTCTATAAGAAGGAACGTTCTTTACAGGTGTCCCTAAGCTACAGGAAGATATACAAGGCCCAAGAAGAAAGCTTGGCTAGCCAACAAAGAGTTAAGATTTAAGAGGTAAGAAATAAAAAAACAATGATAAAAATGAAGATTGGGTAGAATTGGTACATAGTTACAGGTAGTAGAAGACATGGGAATCCTGGGAGTGTGCAATGTGAGTGATGGTTATAGTTACCTGGGACCTAAGTAAACCAGGTTGCAGGGCCACAGTGATGGTTAGCTTTGTCAACTTGGCACAATTTAGAATCACCTGAGAACAGAGTCTCCATGATGGATTATCTGAATTGATCTGTGAGGGCCTTGATTCTGTTAACTAAGGTGGAAGACCCTTCTGTTAAGGACTGTGCCATTCCCTGGGCCCAGGCTCCAGAACTGTGTGCACAGAGAACAGTGCTGATTGCAACACACCTGTGGTGTTCCATTCCTCTGTTTCTTAGTGGTGGATGTCATGTGAGCATCTTTCTCAAGCTCCTGCTGTCTTGACTTCCCGGAAATGGACTGCAACCTGGAACTATAAGCTCAAAGAAGCTTTTCTTCCCCGAGTTCCTTTTGTGAAGGCATTTTGTACCGCAACAGAAACAAAACCAAGACAGACTCATCTTCTAAAATTTAAACTCAATTGTGAACATGGACACACACACACACACACACACAGTGGCTATTTTTAACCACTTGATCACCATTGATCTTCCACAGGAACCTGCCCTGGATCCCAGTGAAAACAATACTATTTGGAATAAGTGCTTCTGCACTTACTATTTGATTTACGAGAGATCACACCACTCTCTCAGTATGTGAGTTTTTATTGTGCACACTAACTACTAGGCTTATGGGATGAGACTTCTTTCCACAGGCAGTATTTTGGGGAAAGGAGAGTAGGAAGTGGCATCTTCTAGGACACAACTCATGCATTATACTTAAAAATAATATTGTGACATATATATATATGGTTACACCTACATAGATTTGTTTTACTTTTTGTGTGTATGATCTTTCCCTATATGTACATCATATGAGTGCCTGAGGCTGTCAAAAGGGAGTTGCGTAACTAGGATCTGTGACCCACCATGTGGGTGCTAGGAACCAAACGCAGGTCCTTTACAAAAGCAACAAGTGCTCTTAACTGCTGAGCCATCTCTTCAGCCCCAGGGATTTAGTTTTAAAGGCTTTTTGTACCCGGAAAGGGAAGTGGGGCACGGGATCTGTCCGTGGTGCTGAACGCGGTTGCGGGCGCCCAGCCTTGCCCATTGCCTCCAAAACAGGCCCCTGGGCCGGACCTCGAGCTGGTTTTCTCGCTTCTCTTCCAGTTTCTCTCCTCGGTACAGAGCCCAGCGAGGGCGGTACTGGGCGGCTGGCGATCTAGTGCTAGGCCTCCCTCTCCCGGGTGGGTTCCCTGGCAGGCGGGAGGGAGCCCAGGCCTGGGCTGGCGAGGTGGAGCCGGTGCCTCTGTGCGCGCCCCCTCCCCAGCTCCCAGCCTCTGCTCCTCCCCCTGCCCGGTCCCGCCCAAGCGCGCCGGAGGCTCGGGTGCCGGGAGCTGGCGACGGAGAAGGGGCGAGGACGGCGATTGCGAGGGCGGAGCGCGGCGCGGCGAGGGCATGGACGCGGAGTACCCTGCGTTCGAGCCGCCGCTCTGCAGCGGCCTCAAGCAGCTCTGCCGGCGGCTGCAGGAGGCGTACCGCGAGCTCAAGGAGGACCTCGCGCCCTTCAAGGATGATCGCTACTACAGGTAGGCGCGGGGGTGGCCCAGCCCTGTGTCCCCACCGCCGCGCCCCAGCCTCGGACCGCTGAGCCCTGGGCAGGGCAGGGGATGCTGGCTGGGGCGCACGCGACTCGGGGGTCCAAGGCGGCCCAAGGCAGCCGGGTTCTGGACCCTCCTCTATCCCAGAGCCCTGAGCAGAGAGTCTAGCCTTATGAGGATCGGGCTTTCGTTCCCGCTTGGCTCCTCCCTCGTGCTCCCCTTTCTCCCATGCCTGCTGCCTAGCTGTTGCCACAGGGGCCTGGCCAAACCCAGCTTTGAGGAGCCGATCTCCTTCTCTTCCTCCTCCCTTCCTTCCCCCCCCCCGCACCCCCCCACACACACACCAAAGCTAATCGGAGCGGGGGGCGGGCCTTCGCCTCTCTGCTGGGGTCTCCCGACCTGGGTATATGGTCTCAAACCCCAGCTCCTACTCTTTCCAGTGATGATGCGTGTAGAGACATCGTTTGAGAGTCCAGGGGAAGCCGTAGGTGTGGATTTATTTGAGCTCTTGACCCCTCCCCTGCAGTGGGGGGGGGGGGCGGAGGTGGAGCCCGCGGATGCTTGGGATGCTTGCTGAAGGGCACCTTTCCCTTCCTTCCTGCATTGTGCTTTCTGGTAAGGAAGTGTGTCTCCAGTCAAAGGCCTTGAATACCTAGTGCCTGAAACTGTAGGAAAAGAACTCTGCTGGGTCCAGAGACTGCAGGCCTAGGGTGATTATGTTACTGACCAGCTGTGTGAGCTGGGAAAGTTACCTGAGCTGTATCTCAAGCTTCCTCATCTGTGAAACGGACAGCTTGAACCAGATTTCTGCAGGTGTGGAGTCTGATATATAAGCAGTTTATACAGTTGGTGGTGAAGGGTGGCTATATGCTGGGCTTATAGTTACACTGTTCTCCAAAAGCTGGGTCACAAGTAAATCTTCTCAAAGGCTCAGCAGCTTCCTGGGGCTGTATCATAGCCACGAAAGTTATTACTGAATGGAAAGGCCAATTTAAAAAAAGACGTAGTGTGGGCAGGCGAGGGGACTGAGCCGGTAAAAATCTCTTGCTATGTGAGCAGGATGGCCTGAGTTGGCCTCAAACCCATGTATGGTGGAAGGAGAGAACCAACTCCAAAAGTTATCCTCTGACCTCTGCAAACATGCTGTGGCATACATGTGCCTGGACTTCACACATCACACACATACATGTGCACGCACATATAGTAATGAATTTTTAAAGTATCTTGTAATGGACCGATGTGGTGCCAAGACCCTGTGAACCCCATAATCCCTCTAGTGAAGCCTTGGGGGAGATCTGGCAAGAAAAAGGAGTTCACAGATGTTTCAAATTGCATTGCTGAAATAAGATAATCTCCTGCCTCTTCCTCCACGCTCCCTGCCACTCTGTTCAGTGTCCACTGAGAACGTTGCTTTGGTAAAGGATCCAGCAAATAAGGGAAAGGTCTCCATGCAGGTGGCAGAAAAGAGACTATGTCCCATATGTGGTTACTCTGCAATTGGGTGTTCTGTCCTCACATTCAGCTGTTACTAAGTATCTCCTGTGCCTGTTTTACTTGTGGGGGATTTGTCAGTGAGCGGGAAAGACTCACAGTTAAATCAATGAGCTTACAGAAGCCAGGGATTTCATGTAGTTATGAAAGCAAGCAAGACCAACCAGGAGATACCTTAAAAAGAATGGGATGCCCACTAGATGGGAAAGCCTGGAGGAAAATTACAGAAGAGGAAAGAGGAGGACAAAATGCCTGAAGCCATAAAATCATGATCTGTTCAAAGCACAGACCAAAGACAAGATATATAGGATATCTTAGGCGGGGTCAGGTTGATTAGAGCCTTGATCTATAAAACCAAGACTTGCTATGATAATAAAAAACACCCTGCCAAAAGCAGCTGAAGGGAGAAGGGTTTGTTCTGGTTCACAGTTCAGGGGCATAGTTCATGATCACTGGGAAGGTCAAGTGCCAAGAACTTAAAGCATCTGTTCATACAGACTAGGGAATGGTGCTGCCCACAGTGGACAGAGGTCCCTACCTCAATCAACACAAACAAAACATGCCACTCCCACAGGCATGTCCAGAGGCCCATCTTCCAGGTGATTCTAAATTCTGTGGTTAAGGGCACTAATTGCTCTTCCAGAGGTCATGAGTTCAATTCCCAACAACCACATGGTGGCTCACAACCATCTGGAATGGGGATCCGATGCCCTCTTCTGGTGTGTCTGAAGACAGCGACAGTGTAGTCACATACATGAAATAAATAAATCTTAAATTCTGCCAAGCTAACAGTTAACACCACCCATCACACCAGTGAATACAGATTGCATTAGAACAGCAATGTGAAGTGACTAGGGTCAGGGGGAAATTGTCAGGCAGTTTGGCCGCCTGTCCTACGACAAGCATGTGAATCTTTGTCAGTTGAGTTAGATTCTGAAGACAAATTTGCCATAGTCGGAAAGGGGCAGCGATTAAAGCTGCCCCCTGCCATGAGAACAAGTGGACAGCAGGGCGCTTTATACTGTCTTCGTGTGGCAGAGCACTTCACTGAGAACCACAGGGACTTCTGTAGCAAGGAAGTGTTTTATTAGGTCACTGAACTATCCTCAGGTGCTCCACTGAGCCTGTACATCAGTGGGTCATCCCTTCACACCCCAGCTGGAATGTTCTGGTTACAGTTACAGCTGCTGGGTCTGCCTCACCAGAAGGCAGACTTGCTACTACACTGTTGGCAGCTTCCCCTCTCACTGTCTTTGTTTCCTCATGTGTGATTAATAACTAAGGCACACCGGTCCCTTTTTTCCCCTGGAGGACCAGAGACTAACTTCACATGGTTGACAGTTTTCTCTAACAGGGTAAGGCAAGGGACACAACTGTTAATGACTTCTCTCCCAAAGATGGCTGGCCCCTCCATCAGCTGGTATGGCTGTGTGTATATCAGTTATAAAATCTGCCCTTAGTGGAAGCTGCAGCCATGTGATCAGAGGGCTGACAGCCATCTCCACAGAATGAGAGATAACAAATGTGTTGCCTGCCAGGAAAGGGAACGTGGAGAGGTCGTGAGCTGAAGAGCTGAAATCCTGGGTTCTCTGTTCAAGTTCAACCCTTCGAGAACCCCCTGGGATTAGAGGAATCACTGAATTCCACCATGGGATCACACCAGAAAAATGAAGCCCCTGGCTGTCACCTTCACAAAGATGTTTCGTGTGAAGATTCCGCCAGCCCCCCAGAGATGTACTCTTATACAGAGTGCCAGAAATGACAAACACCACTGTACATCAGCCTGAATGTGAGGCCAGACCACTTCTTCTTAAAGTAAACTGCCATCCGGGGTTGTGGGTGGCGGGTAGTAGCCATTTGGACTTGCTTCTCATTCATATTCATGGGGAGGAGTGGCCGGCTTTCCCGAGAATCTCTGCAAAAGAGAAAGAATAGCTTTAAGTCCAATGGCAGAGAAGACAGACATGCTCACAAGGGTTTGTAACATCAGATGGGGGTGCAAGTGGGGGTCACCTCTGCAGATGGTCGGCAGCATCTGCAAAGGCCGTGTACACACTTAGCCAGGGTTTCCTACTGAGTGTGGTGTCTCCTATAGCAACATAGACAGGAGTCCATTAAGAGACAGGAAGCCATTCTTAGCAGAGCAGATATGTACTGGTATCAGTACAGTATAATATTCCCAAGATGGAAGACAGCCACACATTCATCCCCAGTAGAGCAGAGGAATGCATTGCATTTACTACAAGTTAAATATTCAGTGGCAGCGAACACTTTACAGATGCGCGTGACAAGAACCTTACAGCATCAGGCTGAAGAAGCTAGACAGAGTCCACTTTGTTACCTGCACCGTGGTCTAGCAAACTGAGGTCACACTTAATTTGTTTATTATTTTGAGACAGTCTCATATAAACCAGGCTTTCCCTGAGACATAATCTCCTATAGCCCAGGCTGTCCTTGAACTTGCTATCTGACTGAAGAAGACCTTGTGAATTTGATGCCCCACACTCAGTGTGATGGCCATCACACTCAGTTGTGTTTCTCAGGTCACTGATCTATCCTCACGCACTCCACTGCACCTGTACTCAATTGTATTTGATGCTGGGGATCAAACCCAGGGCACTGTGCATGCTACCCAAGCGCCCTACCCACTGGGCCACATCCTCAGTCCCCAGAGCTGTTTGGTTTATAATGGAGCCGCAGTGTCCTCCCGCCCCACCCTCTTTAAATTCAGTTAGACTTGAGTACCTGGGTGGATACACTGTATGTTGGATAAAAGTAGATTTGGAACTGAGGAGATGACTCACTGGGTAACAGTGCCAACTGAGTCATACCCTACATTGCATTTGAGTCTCTACACATACATATAGAATACATACATACATACATACATACATACATAAATGCATACATAAATGCATACATACATACAGAATACACACATACATATATATATACACACATACATAACACATACACAATATACACATATATATACATACATACATACAGAATACATATATATGCACAACTACATATGTACACCTACATATATATGTGCACATACATATATACCCATACATGCATATACATATATATACACATATATACATACATATATAATGTCTTTGGGTTTGTTTTTTTTTTTAAAGATTTGTTTACTTCTTTTATGAGTACACTGTTGCTCTCTTCAGACACACCAGAAGAGGTCATCAGATCCCATTACAGATGGTTGTGAGCCACCATGTGGTTGCTAGGAATTGAACTCAGGCCCTCTGGAAGAGCAGTCAGTGCTCTTAACCCCTGAGCCATCTCTCCAGCCCCGTCTTTGGGTTTTACTGCTATGAACAGACACCATGACCAAGGCAACTCTTATAAGAACATTTAATTAGGACTGGCTTACAGGTTCAGAGGTTCAGTCCATCTTCATCAAGATGGGAGCATGACACCATCCAGGCAGGCATGGTGCAGGAGGAGCTGAGAGTTTAACATCTTGTTCTGAAGGTAAATAGGTGAGACTGGCTCTCCCGTGGTTAGGAGGAGGGTCTCATTGTCCACCCCCACAGTGACACCCTTCCTCCAACAAGGCCACGCCTCTACCAACAAGGCCACACCTCCTAATAGTGCCACTCCCTGGGCCAAGCATATTCAAACGACTACACATATATACACATATATCAAAGTGACGTGATTGCAGGGTTAGAAGCCAGGACGTGGTGACTACAGAGGGAGCAGGACTGGAGGGACAGAAGGTGGCCCTGCACACCAGCTGGGTGATGCCGATAGAGACAGATCACGGTGAACATCTGCAGGCATGTGCTCCTCCACTCATGTGTCACACGGCAGCAGAGGACCTAACGGCACCTTAGCTCCTGACTCATGCTCGCCCTTTCCTGGGCACACTGGTGCAAAGACGGGACTAGACTCGGCCGTATTAGCGCATTCCAGGAGCTGAGGATGCAGGGAACTCTCCCTGAGGTCTAGATCCTTGAAGGAGAGAGGAAGGGTAGATTGCCAAACCACAGGGGTTCTATGAGGAAGATGTCTGAGGTAATGGATGTGGGCCAGCCAGCAGCTAGTCCACAGTGAGCATGATGGCCTGGCTCCTTTGGAGCTCGGCCCTGAGCAATTTGTAACTTTCCACTTTGCCTACAACTTTGCACTTTGTTTCTTCTATCATCTTCCTTTCATAAAATACAGAGGTGATGACGTTGGCGCCAGCATTCTCGGCCAGAGCAGAAACTTCTAGAGGCAACACATAAACAATGCTGAGGCACCCTCTGGGAGCCCATGCCGGCCTCTGTGTTGCTGGTCGGCTGATAGGTGCTGCCCAGAAGGAGGGATGGCAGGGATGGTTTCACAGCACCGAATGGCGGATTAATGTCTAGACACCACTCATTTCCTGGCCAGTGCAGACCTATGAGAAAACAGATCTCGGAGGGCAGAACATCGAAGCCATGGGGACTTGTTAATGAGGATCCTCCCTAATGGATACACATCAGAATCACCTGGGCAGCCGAGAGCTGGAACCCATTACACACACACACACACACACACACACACATGGGGGGGTGCGGGGAAAGGAGCTCAGTGGCCACTGTCAGCAGTGACCTTGGCTGGTCCTTCCTTTACACATTTCCAGGTTGATCCACCTCCTTGGATCAATACAACTTGGATCAATAGAACATCAAGTATAAAGTCAGAGAAGCCTGCTTCAACTGAAGACAGAAACATGTCTCCACTTTAGCCTATGGGACTAAGTTGTGTATCCGAGGGGCCATCTTCTCTCATGGCTTCAAGTTATTGGGGACACTTCATTGTAATTCTTCATTAGTAATATCTCTCTCTCTCTCTCTCTCTCTCTCTCTCTCTCTCTCTCTCTCTCTCTCTCCCTCTCTCTCTCTCTCTCCCTCCCTCTCCCTCTCTCCCTCTCTCCCTTCCTCCCTCCCCTCCTTCCCCTCCCTCCCCCTCCCCACCCCTCCTCTTCCTTCTCCATGAAAGGAAACTGTGGTTTTCATACATATTGGAAGCACAGTTGTTTCTTAATCTGTGGGGAGGGTGGGAGAGTCAGAGGGTTTGTGAGACTCTGTTCTCTCCTTCCACATCAGTGTCCCAGGGATGGAACTCAGATCGTCAGGCTTGGTAGCAAGCACCTTTTACTTGCTGAACCATCTCACTACCTGAGACTGTGGTTTTTAGAATCTACCTGTCTCTGTTATTTCAAAATGAGAAGGTTAATTTCATCAGCTTATTGGATGACTTGAAATGCATGAGTTATATCCACATGTGGCTCAGTGATGGAGGCAGCTCCTGCCATCTTGCTGTTCAACAAGGTGTCGGGCCTAGATGAGCCAAGGGCCAAAGGACCTGAGCAGGCACATGTACGGGGGGGGGGTCAGTGGCAGATACCAGGTCAAGGCATATGATACATCCACAGCTAGCCCAGCCCGTACCCACAGGGGTCTTGGTTCATCAATGATTTCTATATGTTCATATGTCTCAATTTTCCCTCAATAGGGACTCCTGTCCCTACCTTCTTTAGGAACGGGCACACTGTCTTTTCCAACATGTCTGGATTTCTCCCAGCCTGAGTCATATAACTGAATAGGATCCTCTCACAGTCTTTCCTCTGTATCAGGTTAGGATGTTACCTTAAAGCTTGAAGTCTCAAACCCAAATTCTTCACTTTTAATTACTTTAAATATAAATTGATGTATTTTTTTAGCCATTTAGAGCCCAAAACTCCATCCCAACATCTGCTACATAAATTGTGACTTTCAGAGATCACATAGCTGCTGTCCTCTAACACAGAGACTCCTCTCTTTGCTGCTAAATGATGACACCCACTCTCTTCACCCTCCCCAGCTTCTTGCAGGGTCTCTTGAGGGGCTTCTACCAAAGAGAAAACTCTTCCTCAACCCCATCGTCAACCCAGAGGTGCTGGCTGGGCAGCCCACTACCCCTACCTCTTCGTGCACATGTCCTGCCCTGGCCAGGTCCCCAGTGAGCATCTAAGTGCAAGTCTTCTGGGTCCTTCCAGGCATTAGCCTGTGTTTGGAAAGATTTGACCCTGAGATGGGACGTGCTTAGAACTCTTGTCCCTTGGTCCCAGTAACTCCCTGTGCCCTGGTTCTTCTACCTCTTTGCCCACTGTATGATTTCACGGACTCTCTCTGGCATGGTCTCTCTCTCTCTCTCTCTTTTTTTTTTTCTTTTACTGTGTGCATTAAAGTAAATATCACTTGTTTCAAGCAAATGGCACCATAAAACACCCTGTAAGAGGACCTGGGGATGCTCCCGTGTGCGTGAGCTGTGTATGTTATAGAGGGACTTTATGCAGGGTGGGTGTGTGAATCAGGGAGAGTTACAGTAATGGAACCAGACATTAATGACTCTTATCTCCTATCTGGAAGCTTCCAGGTCAAAAGGAGAGGCTATGGGGCAGGATCCTTAGCATCCTGTAACTCTGACCTAGACCTCTGGACCTGCCCTGAGTCATTCCAGAACTGCGTTCCCCTTTCTTTCATTGTGGCATTGAGATGACTTGAGCCTTTCGGGACCCACAACACTCACCATCTCACATTGTATCCTTCCGTTTACCGCATGCTGTATCCATGATGCCCGGTGCCATGCTGCAGGCACATCCAGAATGCTTTCGGCTTGTTTCCAGGGCCTGTGCTGAGTACAGTCGCAGCAGCAGGAGCTGCTCACCAGACCTCTTTCTTGGTGGTTCAATACAGCTTTAGTTATTTCCATGAGAGCCTTAGGTTGAGCACCGTATTTATTGATTTATTCCTGGCCTGTGACTCTGCAGTCTCTGCTGGACTTGAACTCATGATTGTTCTGCCTCCACTTCCCCAGTCCTAGTATTATAGGCATGAGACATCACCTTGGTTTCTCTCTTTCTTTTTAATTGTTACTTATTGATTGGTTGGTTGGTTGGTTGATTGATTGGGTCTTACTATGTTGCCCTTGCTGGCTTGGAACTCACCATGTAGACCAAGTTGGCTTCAAACTCAGAGATCTGCTTGCCTCTGCCTCCCACAGGCTGGGTGTTTTTAATTTCGGAAGTGTGAGGGGAGATGGCGGTGAGTGTGTGTGTTCACACACTCATTCACTTGGGCACACCCATGTATGCAGACAGAAGCCAGAGGAGGACTTCTCTTTCTGTCATTCTCCATCTACTCCCTTGACACAGGGTCTCTCTCACTAGACTGGTGGCCAGGAAGCCCTGGCAAGCCTCTATCTCTGCACCCTACAGTGCAGGGGTTGCAGGGGCCTGCACAGCCATGCCTAGCTTTCTTTGTTTAACTGACTTCTTAATTTAATTTTTTTTTAAGCTGGGTGGTGCTGATGCACACCTTTAATCTGAGCTCTCAGGAGGCAGAGGCAGGCAGATTTTTGAGTGTAAGGTCTACACAACCTGGTCTACAGAATGAATCCCAGGATGGCCAAGGCTACATAAATAAAGTAAATAAATACATTTTTTATACAATAGATTTTAACCATGTTTTCCCTCTCCCCAACTCCTCCTAGACCCCTCCTACTCCCTACCGGCCAAACTTTATGTTATTCCTTGCCTGGCTTTTCACATGGGTGCTGAGATTCAAAGCCAAGCATTCAGATGTGCGTAGTGGGCACCCTTACCCACTGAGCCAGGTCTCTAGTTCTCTCTTCCCCATTACCTCTCTCTCTCTCCAGGATCTTTCACTGGCATGCAGATCAATGTCTCTGCCAGGCTGGCTGGTCACTGTGTACCCATGTGGACAGCAAAGAGCCCCTTTAGCCATTGCCTCCTAGTTGGCACATCAAACAATGACCACTGGGCTTCCCTACCCAAACCGCAGCAGGATGCCGAGGTAGGGTTTTAGCCTCTAAGTGAAGCTAACTGTGTGGTCCCCAATTTGTCCCTTGATCTGTGACTCCAGTGATGATGCTAGGGTGAAGCTCCATGTTTGGGGGTCGGAGGAGGATTTTCTGAGGTTCTGGAAAGGACAGGTCCAGTTAGGGTCAGGGTCAGGGTCAGGGTTAGGGTTAGGTCTCATGGCCACGGTATAGACTGGAAGTTCCTTTGGGAAGCCAGCTTCTGCTTCCTCCTGCAGGGAACTGCAGAGCAGAACACTGGCCCCTTCCCACTGCAGTGAGTTGTTAGCTTTGCCAGCATCCCCAGCATTAAGGGATGGCTAGTGTCACTCACCGCCACTCTCGGCACTGCTGCATCGAAGATTGTTGCTGTCGAGTATTAACTTGAGACAAAAAAGAGTATTTCTTATCAGGGTATAGAGAGTATCCACAGAACCGGAGCTCAGCGATGCAGCTGGTCCCAGGAAGAGCTGCACTGGATTAGCAAACATGCATCCTGGAGGGAGGCTTAGGCAGCACACATCCCTAAGCTGCACCTCAGACCTGCTGTAACTGGATTGAGGGTTCTTAAAGCTCCCCAGGCGATCGCACTTCAGAACGTTTCGTGACCCACTGTCCTGCGATAATTTGTTCTTTGGCTCCTGTTTCTTCACCCCCAATCCTGTCCCTTCACATGCTCAGGTTGCCTGTTCTGTAGGACACTCACTGAGGTTACCATGGAGACAAGGTCACCACCTTCTGCTGGAGCCTCAAGAAAGCCCCAAAGGACTACTAGTCATTCCCAGATGTCTCATTTAAAATCTCCATAACAACCTCCGCTTCTTAGTGCAGCCTCCTGTTGATCATCAGTTCCCCCATCTGACCCCGCCCAGACTCGTGCTGTCCCCTTTCAACTTTCCACCTTGGTCCTTACCTCACTCTGCTTCCCTTACCCTGGTGAAAACTCACATGGTTCCAGCCTCTGCCACCATAGACTCTTGCCCTTAGTGCTGACTGGTGGGGAGCTCATTTGTCACTCATGGGCTGCCCAGTACCTGCAGGCACTGGTCCCTGGTTGTTTGCCTGTGAAGAGTACTCATCGGGCATGCAGGCTAGACTTTAACCCATGGGCAACAGGATGGAGCCGAGAGACTGCTTCTGGACTCTGTTTCTGGCAGTTTCTCTGGCACTAGCCTGTAGCCCACTCAATTGGCTATGTGAAGTGGCTTCCAGCTGCCTCAGCACCTCCCAGTGTAATCTTCTGCCTCTCTGCCTGTGTCCTCTCTCCAGCTTCCCTATTCTTGATGAAATTAACATGAGACTGCCATCTCTGCTTCTGTCCTTAAGGGAACCAAGATAAATAAAGATATGTTTTTAAATGTTAAGGCAGGTTTGCCTGGTTAACTCACAGAAGCAACCGACAATAATAAAAACCGGGGGGGGTCAGAATGTGATCTGATGCCCTGCCTTGCCTGTCTGGGGGGTGGGGCCTGAGGGGGTGTCTCCAGGATGTGGGATTTTCAGTGCTTATTCTATGGAAAGTCTTAGGCCAAGCAGAGCCACCGGTCACCCTGGTCAGAAGGTGTGACCTCTCACTGGTCCCTGCCTTCTTGTCTCTGATTCCATACAAAGGCCTCCTCAATTCTCCCAAGTTTTAGAAAGTATGCAGGCTGGTTACTGGTAGTCAATCAGTAAGCCCCCCTGAATCGTTTGGTTAATTCTCATGTGCACACTGTATTCCATGCTAGCTGTCAAATCTTGGAAAGAGGAGGCCCATAAACAGTGTAAGGGAAGGTGGTAGAATATTGGGAATAAGTCCGTTTCACTGCGGTAGACTGGGATTGATGCGTACAACTCCTGCACCACCGAAGGCCGCAAAGGTGAAGGGCCCTCTCTAGTACTGAGCCCTGCAGGGGGTCGGGGGGAGCAGGGGTGAGAGCCTGTACTGGGCATGCTCCCTCTGCTTCTGGGTTGCACGTATCAGAAACCCGCAGGCATTAGTTTTAATGGTTGCCAGAGACATGTGCCAACGGCATGGCACATGCTAACGCCTTAACACAGTAGTAAACTTTTCGAGATATGCTAACAATGCCTTGCCTATTTCCCTCACCTTCGGAGGGGAAGAAAAGAGGAAGCAGCCATGGTAAGTGTCTGGGGACTTGGACGGAAGGCCTATGGGGTCCGTGACCTTCGGTGGTCGGTGGTGTCGCATCTGGGTTAGCCGGGACGCCTACCCACGTGACAGGTGTCCGGCGCGAGCGCTGCGGGAGGCTGCCCCGCCCCGCCGGTCCGCCGCTTCCGCGCACGTGACCGCGCAGTCGCGCTCTGATGCGTTTTCCGTGGCCGGCTGCTCTGCCTCGCTGGTGGCTCTGGAGACGGCTGCGGGGCTCCGGGAGAGCTCGGGACGCACCGGCGGGGGCCGGGGACCCGGGGCTACGAGATGGAACCGTAAGTGGCGGGGCGTGGCTTGGGCATGGCTTCCCGGGGCCCGAAGTTGGGGGGGGGTCCCCTGCTCATGCGCGCCGCGGAGCTCCGGGCGCGCGAGGGTTTCTGCGGGGACCCACGGAGAGGGCTGGTCCCTGGCTGCCCCGCGTCCGGAGGCGGTGGGGGGCCCGGGCTCTCGCATCCGCTAGCTGGAGCTGGACCATCTCCCCCCACCAGCTGCGATCGGAGTCCCCAGCTGCCCCCGACGCGCTTCTTGGTGGCGTTTGGTGACGTGGGCACGCTGGAGCTGGCACAGCCTTGTTAGATCTCTCGGGTGCTGAGTTTTATACGAGTTTTACAATCTGCTGACTTGGGACACGAATGGTTTCTGTAAAGTGCCGAGGTATTAACGAGGCAAACTCAAACCCCAGGGACGCCATCTCTAAAGCTGCTGTTGACGCAGCAGCTGTCGCCGGGGTGTGCACAGAGGTAGCGGTGAGGGAGTGCCTGGAGTTGAGGTGGCCAGCTTAGAGGTTGATAGGTGGCCTCGGGCAACCGGGTGCAATTCCAAGGCTCATTCGGGCGTTCTGAAGGCAGCAGGGTAACTTGGAAAGCGTTTTCTCAATGCAAGAGTCCACGGTGGAAAGTCTCTTGTCCTCGTACATGGTTAGAAGTTTGCCTGTAGCTACTTCAGCCGGTGATGGAATACCCGACTCAGGTGGATTAGAAGCCGGCTGGAGGTGAGTTAGGCCGCACGGCACAGCTTACAGGTGGTCCTCACTTCTCGGGAATGGAGTTAGGGTTCTGTAGCAAAATAGCAGCAGCATGCTTCTTCAGGGTGTACTCACAGGCCTAGATCTGCCTGCCAGTCTAAAGTCCCATCCTCAGAGAGGATATAAGGGAGTTAGGCCTAGACCAGATCTGGCAACCCAGGAGTCTGAGTTACAGGATAAATAACTAGACCAGAGAAAGCCATTAATAGGGAAAGGTTACTGGGAGAGACAGCAGACTACAGCTTCATAAGGATTTGTCACCTACAGTGTGGCAGCTCTGGGTATTTGCTGTCTGGGGAAGCAGGCCTTGGGCTCTGTTAGGCAAGAGTTAGGTAAGAGTAGTGTGTATCTCTTAGGGTAATTTTCTTGTGAATCAAAATGATGTCAAAATTAAAGAAAACTTCTTAAATGTTAACTGTGTGGTAGAGATTGTTGTATCTCCTTTTTATTTTATGTGTAAGAATATGCCATGTGTATGTGCTGGTGCCCCAGAAGGGCTATAAGAGGGTGTGGGTTCCCCAGAGCTAGAGTTACAGGTGGTTGTGAACTTCGTGAGTGGGTGCTGGGAATTGAACTGGGGTCCTCTGGAAGAGTAATGAATGCACCTAACTACTGAGATGTGTCTGTGGCCCCTACTGTGTTCCTTTACACCTATAGTCTTCTGGGCTGATAACCTCCTATAAAGGGGTTTCTCTACTGCTCCAAGCTTCAAAGAGGTCAGTGAGTGTCTGGATAACTCAAATCTCACTGAGGTGATAGTTTCCATGGCCAGACTCTGGAGCCCACACATTTGACCGCTGTGTGCTCAGACAAGGGTACTAGGTGATAAGGTTTTATCCCTTCAGGATTCAACTCCAATTCACTCTGGATTCTGGGACGGTACAACCTGGCACACTGGTCACATGAAGGTGGCCTGACCCATGTCTGACCTGCTTCCTCCTCTTGTTTGGCTTGGGAGGGTGTTTGATGACCTAACCAGCATGCATCTGGGTATGAGCCACTGGGCTTATGGCTCAGGAAGAACACACTTGATCTCTGGCTTCCTCACTGAGCCTAGGTCTTCCTCTGTTAACATGGCACGGTTGTTAGGCCTTGAATGGCCATGCAGTGCTTTATTCGAAGACTGCCCAATGGTTTGGAGTTTATTCAGCTTAGCTGGTTGAAATTCCAACCTTCAGGTCCTGCCTCCACCTGCCCTCCAGAGGTTTCCTGTCAAATGTCGGTCATCTAAAGGTGACTGTAGTGAGCATGAAGGGGATGGTGGGCCCCCTTCCCAAACCTGGCCTTTCACATGATGGGTATACATTGTAGGTTCAGATCCTACCCATACCTCCTGTTGACCTGAAACCCTCCCCATCCCCCCCTTATACTAAATGGCCTGATAATACCTGTGCCCCAGGCTAGCTCCCCGGGGTAGCTAGTCTGGTGTCAAGCACATACACAGAAAATGCCAGCTTTTCCCTTTCAGGGGTTGGGGCCAGTGGAGCAGCGGCTTTTTGCACCGTGGATCTTCAGAGATATGGTGCTAAAATCTAAATTTTGTTCTTTTCTGTTTTGTTTTTCTCAAAAATGAGGAGAAAAGCTGGGCATGGTGGAGCATGCCTGGAATTCTGGTCTTATCTGGGATGGCTAAGGCAAGAGGATCTAGTGAACCCAGTGAGTCTAGCCTGAGCAACAAATTAAAACCCTGCTTGAAAAATGAAACAAATTATTGGGTGTGGTGGAACATGCAGAGGCAGGTGGGTCTCTCTGAGTTTAAGGCCAGCGAGTTGTACAGACTGGCTACAGCATAAGGGGGAGAACTATAAATTATAATAAAAGAATGTCCCCCTTCCAAGCAAAGACTGTGCAAGTGATAACTGACATGATCTGACCGGGCTTCAGCTGCTTTCTCACTGCATTCTCTATCTGTTCTGTAGATAGAATCACAACCTGTAACAGCAGCCTTCTAAGGACTCAGCATATCCCTGTCCTGTGGAGGGAAGAGAAAATGTCACTTGCATTTGTAGAAAGTGGGGACCCAGGCTTCTGGGCTCAAAGCCAGTACCCTGAACCAAAGAAGAGATTGTTCTTATGCCAATTGTGAAAAAATTGACTCTTAACTGGGATGTGAAATGGGACGGTAGATTTAAAATCCTTTTTCCACTGAAGTGGGGGACCTGGATATAGTTTGAGTGAGCAGTAAACCTGTCATACTGTGGAATGCCACAAGTCTCTTTCCGGAGGTGTCTTCCTCCGGGACCTTGCTTTCTGTCTCTCACTGAATCTGCAGCTCACAGATCTGGCTATGGCTGCCAGAGAGCTCCAAAACCTTACCTGTCTTTGCCTTCTCAAAGCTGGGGTTACAGGTGTATGGCATGCTATGCCTGGGTTTATACGCCGGTCGGTTCTAGGGACCCGGTGATAGGTCTTGGGAGTGAGCGTGCGCATGCAGACTTCACACACGGACAACAAAGAGACCGAGAGCTCGTGTGTTAAGCTGTAAGTACAGAGCAGAGAGACCACTCACAATGGCACGTGGCTTTGACACCTCAAAGCACCCACCCTCCCCCAGTGACATCCTTCCTCCAGCAAGACCACACCTCCTAACCTGCTCAAACAGTGGTGCCAACCGGAACCGAGTACTCAAATGCCCGAGTCTGTGGGGGACATCTCACTCAAACCACTGCAGTAGCTGAGTTGTGAATACCTACTCTGTTCCAAGCCTGGTGTCAGTGCGGGCCAGGTGATATTTGTGCTCCCTTGCAGGTGACAGTTTGGGCTGTTGTTGGGGTTACTGTAAAGGTAGCGATGGTTGGCAGGGGCACCCTGAGATGCTCTCTCACAGTCTCCACTTGGCTAAGTCCGCCTTGTCGTTTACTTACAGGTCCGGGCAGTCATTAACCCTTGTCTCCTCGGCCATACTGTTTTATGGACTGTGAGGAGCCTCTGTGGGAGAGAAGTGCTTAGTGAGCACAGTGGTGGTGGCAGGGACTCAGAGGCACTCAGCCAGACTACTGGAGACTGGACTTTCCAGCTGGCCAAGCCAGGATGCTACCTGCTGAGCACACACAGGCCAATGAGGACTGTGGTGGATGTTGGTCAGATAGCCTTTGGACCAAAGTGGCACGGAACTGCTTTGCCTGCCTTAGAAGACAAAGCCAGCTACAGATGCTACTAAGAAGGGACCTGGGTTGACTGTTTAACAGAGCAGAGAATGTAGTAGAATCCAGAGGAAGAAAAAGATAGGCCTGACAGAGAAGGTAGAACTTTGGTACCCTGAAGTGATCGGACATTTGCCATGTATAAGACACATACTATGAGCAGCAGGCAGCTCTGGGCTGGAGAGGCTGGAGGGGAGAATGAATAGTTGGTCACATCCAGCAAAACCCTTAACCTGCACTTCCTCTCGAAGTGGTTGGGGTGACTCACTCAAGACAGGAGAGGTACCTGGGGCTGGCTCTAGTCGATCAGCCAGTGGCAGTGGGAAGGTCAATGCCTGCTGGCAGGACGCCTGGTAACCGTCAGATGTTGAAAACATGAAAGATGCAGGCAGATAGGGAGGGCCTCTCATACCTGGGCGCCTTAGTGTTTTGAGTTGGGGGAGGACAGGCATACTCATAGGGTTTAATAGACTGTCTTGTGGAAAGTGACTTCGCCTGCAGTGGGGACGTTATCTCAGTTCCTCGAAAGTCAGTGGCTTATGGCCAGACTCAACCCAGCAAGGCCAGACTCCAGTGACTTTAGACGGCTCTGTCTGTCCACCTCCACACCAGACTGCTTGCCGCATCTACGATTCGGGCTTAAGCAACTAGAAGGCGACTAGCTAGGGCCTCAAGTGAAGAAGGTTGTTGGCGGAGCAGATAATGGGGAGGACCAGGAGATTTGGGTTGGACGAGTCACATTGAAGTCTCTTATTGGGTCCCCGAGTGGATCAGTCAAGTGGACAGTTCCATAGGGCGAGCTGGAGATGGATGAGGAAATTCTTCCTTACCTCATAGCTTAGGCTTCAGACAAGCTGAGGTATGAACGGAGACAAACAAGGAGCAGCAAGAACCAGGTGTGTCCCCAGTAGACACCTTGTCACAGAGAGCCCTGTAGCATGATTTGCCCATGTGCCTTGTGCAGCGGCCATGGCTGTACGCTTGGACAGTTTTTGATTACGGCTGCAGTTGGGACTGGGGAGTAGGCTTTCCAATGAAGTCATGTTGTATTCTCTGGAAGATGTGTCTGTGGCTGTCAATGGAGCCTAGAGTGTCCATAGGAATGGCCTGTTTCATGCATTTGGACGATCTTCCAAGGGTGTGCCAGCCCCAGCTTAGTCGAGATTGTAGGGCATGTTCCTGAGATTGCAAATCAGGAGAGGTTGACAGACAGAGAGAGGGAAACTACATGCTGTGAAGGACAGCAGAGAGCTGGCTAGGAGGTCACAGAAGTCCTCCGCCCTGGAGAGACGGATCCCTTCCAACTCCTAGCATCTCACCTCTGGCCTAAGTGAACCACAGGCTGTAGTCATAAGTAATGGCCGATGAGTCTGTGTGTCAATTGCTTTCCTGTTGCAACAACCCAGGCAAGAAAAGGTGCTCACCATCGGGGCAGGGGAACATGGCAGCAGACAGGTAGGAGGAACGGTGAGAGCGTATGTCTTAAACCACAAGTAGGAAGCAGAGACAACAGTGGCACAGCACCCCTACCTCCAGTGACATCCTTCCTCCAGCAAGACCACACCTCCTAACCTGCCCAAACAGTGCCACCAACTGGGAACCGAGTACTCAAATGCCCGAGTCTGTGGGGACATCTCACTCAAACCACTGCAGTAGCTGAGTTGTGTGTGAATGCATACCATGTGCTGAGGCTGGTGTCTGTGCAGGCCGGGTGATATTTTGTGTTCAGGCCCTAAGTCCCCTATTATAGAGATTACAGTGTGGGCAGCCATGAGAGATGGGGTTCTGCCACAGTGTGTCATGAGGAGGTGACAGTGGGTGTGGGGTAGGATTTGCGCTGGCCAGGGAGAAGAGAAGTTCAGATCGTGTGTGTGTGTGTGTGTGTGTGTGTGTGTGTGTGTGTACGTGTACACGTGTACAGGCTTGCCTGGAGTCTGGAGACAGAGAGGGCTTGGGAGTTAGGACTCACTTTTCCCTGAGTTCAAGGCCCAGGTCCTACATAGTAGAAGAAGAGGACTGACTATAGCAAGTGGTCTCGGAGCTCTACGTGTGCGTTACGGCATGTGCACACACGTGCACACACGTGCACACCCTGCCCCCTGCAAATCAATAAACATAATGAGAAGTACATAAGTGGTAGAGGCAGGAAGCAGCCAGTGAAGACAGGTTTTTTATTATGTCTCTCTCAGTGAGTTTGGCTCTCAGCCTCCTGACCATGAGGTGTAACGTAGGGCTCCTGAGTAGAAATGCCTGGGGAGACACTTCTTCAGAGTTGGGTAGGCATGGGCAGGGAGCCTTGGGTGGTTCCTGAAGGTACGGAGGGTCAGTAGAAAAGGGAGACAGCTAATGTGTGGAGGACTTGTGGCTTGTGGCATCTTGAATCCAGGGAGGGGGATTTCAAGGTCACGGTAGCCACAAAGTAGAGGTGGGTGTGGGCAGAGCTGCACGGGTCTCCGATTTTTACCTCACAGTGTGTAGCAGCTACAGAAGTGATCTTTGGTTGTTCTGACCCTGAAAGACAACAGACTTTCCATGCCACCAAGATTTGCCTGGTCCAGACCAGCTTGACATTTCAGCAGGTGAGACGGGTGTTTCGGATGCAGCCACCGGGCTGGTCTCTGGTGGCCGGAATGGCTGTTCTGAAAAGGACAGCTCATTTCTCTCGGCTTTGGGACCAAGGCATCTCTTGCTTGATCATAAGTAAGTTTTAGACTCAGAGTTTCTCAAGGATAGGATGAGGATGCTCAGCTGTCAGACCCTTCAGACTGGGAGCTGGGAGAGCCCTGGCAGGGACGGATGGAACATGTTTTGTGAGTGACCATCCTGTCTAGCCCAGCGCCCAACTGAGCGGCAGCACAGGTGGCTCCCTGAGGTTGAGTCTCTCAAGCTCAGGGGTTAGTTTGTTCTCTTGTGTCTTCCTTCCACTGATTTGGGTGACTTGATTGCTTAATCAGGGGATTTTCTGCTTGGGTTTAAGTGGAAGCATTTTTTTTTTTTTAATTAAAAAAATGTATGTGTGTACAGGTGTGGAGGGTCAAGGTGGACATCGGGTGTTTTCTGTCTTCTCTCTCACTTTATTGTTTGTTTAATTGAGACATTCTTTCATTGAACCCAGAGCTTGCTGAGTGCCAAGGATCTGTCTGTCTGTCTGTCTGTGCCCTCCAATGCCAGGTTAAGCAGCCACTACCACGCTCAGCCTTTAATGGGCACTGGGGCTTTGAACTCAGGCCCTCACACTTGTGTAACAAGCACTTTAGGCACTAGGCCACGCACCCGACGCCTAGGTGGAACACCTAGCATATGTGTACGCAAGCCAGCAAGTTCAGAGTTGTGTTTCTACCTCCTCTGTGCTAGGCTTACAGGTATGTAGTGTTGCATCCGGCTACTTTGTGTCAGTGCTGGGTATTGAACATGGTTTCTCATACTTCCGTGGCCAGCACTCTGCCAACTGAGCCACTTCCCCTGCCCCAAAATGCCGGAGTTTTAGTTAGCTTTTTGAGGAGCCAAGTGGCTCTTGTCCTGAGGCGAGGGGGTGGGGGAAGGGACACGTGTTATTTACATTTGACCTGTGTCATCAAGCACTTTCCCATCTGCTGAGTGACTGAGTTTAGCGTGTCAATGACACCTTTGTTTGTTGAGATGGGATCTCTCTATGTAGCCCTGGCTATCCTCATATTTGCTATGTATATCAGGCTGGCCTCAAACCTACAGAGATCTTCTCTGTTTCTGCCTCCAGAGTGCTGGGGTTAAAGACTTACCTGGCCAAATGATGCACTTTTAATTCCAGGTTTAAAAATCTAACCTTCCTTTGCTTTTCTCTGCCTCCAAGTCTCTGCGTTTAGCTTTTGCCTGAGGAGCTTTCCATGTTGCTTGCTATCTGACAACAGGACCAGGTCACTCTGAATTCAGAGCAGTCGTAGTCCATAGGAGAGTGGCAAAGGTGCCACAGTTTCTGGACGCCCCTCTCCAGCCCCCCTGGTCCCAGTGTCTGCTGTGACCTGGCACATTTATCTCAATTGGCACCGTTAGCATGGGTGCGATACTGTCAGGTAACTCTGTTTGCGCTCTTTCCACCACCCAGTTCATTTAGCGTTGTGTAAATTTTGATTTCTACATGGAAATGTCTCATGCAGTTGCCTAGAAACCCTCCCTTCTTTGCAGTGTTAAAACAAAAGTATGTTCAAACACACAGTATAAAGAAATAGACACCTGGGAGACGGGACAAGAGGGACACTTGCTCTGCTGCCAGGACTCAGTTCCACAGGGCTTTTCCACACGGGTGTTAACTGGATCCTATTTCCTAGGGCCTCCTCCTCCAGGGAAGCCACAGGTGCTGCCAGAGAGCATAGCTGTGACAAGCTGGGCAGGCCCATCAGCCCCAGATCCCAGCTTCCCTATCTGTACCCAAAGTGTGAACAGCAAGGCCCTGGGAAAGCCACATCCGTGCTGAGGATTCTGTAAAGCGGTTGAGGAAGTTGGAACACAGCCGATTGAGACCAGAATTTCCCTCAGAGCTCCAATTTTCCAGTTGGCCATTTATCACCTACCTGTGTGTCCATTCCGACTTCCTTTTAACCATCAGGTGAAACCTTTTCGATGTCGTAACAGACTGTGCCGGCTAGTTGTATATCAACCTGACATGGCCTAGAGTCATCAGAGAAAGGAACCTCAACTGAGAAAACACCTCCATAAGATTCCATCATGGGGCATTCTTTTAATCAGTGATTGGGGGAGGGCCCAGCCCATCGAGAGTGGTGCTGGTGCTCCTGGGTTCTATAAGAAAGCAGGCTGACTGGGCCATGGGGAGCAAGCCAGTAAGCAGCACCCCTCCATGGCCTCTGCATCAGCTCCTGCCTCCAGGATTCTGCCCCGTTTGAGTTCCTGTCCTAGGTGCCTTTGATGAGGAACAGTGATGTGGAAGTGTAAGCCACTTTCCACAATATGAACCTTTTCCTGCCCGAGCTGCTTTGGCCATGTTTGTCACAACAGTCGTGACCCTAACTAAGAGACAGACCGCTAGGTTCCACCGATCCCAAAGCTAAGAATATCATCTTGGCATCTGAAGAGGACAGCAGGGATTCCCTGTAGTGCTGTGACCTGCCTGCCTAGTGTCCCCACTGATATACTTGGTAAATGTATTGACTGATGAAAGTTGGTGTAGCCACTCCCATGATGGAACATATCATCATCAAAGCATCATGAATCTGAGTACCTGGTCCATGGTCACTCACCTTTAGCTCAGAATAAACTCTCTTAGGCCCTTTGGAGAGAACTGTGCTTTACAAAGAAATCTGGCCCCTTCCCAGAGGCCAGTTCCAGCCGATAGCCCTAGGCCCTCGGGGCCCAAATTTGAGCTGGCAGCCCATTCTTACTTTACCAGCTTCTCTCTCATGCCAACAGAATGGTTTATGGGTCCCCTTAGGGAACGCAGTCTCAGGGAAGCCTTGGAGGCTCCACTTGGTCTCTCACCAAACACGTGGACAGCGGTCAGAAAGCCAGCCAGCCCGAGTACTCACTGGGTGGTTGCACAGGCCTTGCATAGTTAGCACTGCCACGTAGGAGTGGCAGTGACTCCCAACCCTCACCTTTGTGCTGCACCGCCCAGCCCCAAGGTTGACTTCCTGCCCGCCGTCCAGGAGTTTCAGGCACACGTGGAAGGGAAGGGTGTGTACCATGAACACAAGTCAACCTTTCTCTGGGTTTCCAGGCCACGCCTCTATCTGGGTTGATTCAGATTTCCTGTTGCTTTCAGCTTCCAAATCAAGTACGAGGCCCACAGGCACAGCCAGAAAGTGAGCCCCTAGCTCCTCCCTAGAGGGTCAGCCACCTCTTCAGGACTCTAGTGGGGTTGGCCACTACCTATCAGCACCGCTTTTTTATTAGTGAAGCTACTAGAGTGCGAACACAGCTCAGACCTTGGCTACTCTGCAATCTGCAGGGCACAGTGTTATGTCTGCAGATTGCAGCGGTTTGCAATGCTGGGGTTTGTAGGCTTCTTGGCTTGCCTCTCTAGTACGCTACATGGAATGCTGAGGGGGAAATTTTTGTTTTAGAGGTGTATTTTCATTTTTAAATTGTGTGTGTGCATGTATGTGTTTGGGGAGTAGGGGCTGGGGATATGTCTCATTTTGCCCACTGAGGCCAAGAGGGCATCAGATCTCCTGGAGCTAGAGTCACAGACTGTTATTGTGAGCCACCTGATGTGGGTGCTGGGGACTGACCTCAGGACCTTCGCTAGACAGAGCGGTACATGACTGCAGCTGCTGAGCCATCTCTCCAGTGTCCCCATCCCCCATGTTCTGTTCTGAGGGAATGTGTAGGTGTATACTGGGATCAGTCCTGTGAACAGCCTCTGTATTCCTGTGGATGACAGAAGCTCGTAGGCCCCTGATGGAGGGAGTCAGAAGCACGATCCTGGGAAGGCTGGGCCACTCTTCACCAGGCTGGAGGTCTTCAGCTGGATCTCAAGCTATGAGGGACCCTGAGCTTGGGAGGCCAAATGGAGATGGCTGGCACCTCTGGTCCTTGGTATTCTCAGGCTGGGCAATGATAGCTCTCTGATGGGGGGAGTCAAGACTCCTTGTTGGTCTGAGCTGTGGCTCTCCTCTGACAGCTACAAATAGGCTATGTAAAAGGTCATGTCCCTTCTATAGTGTGGTGACATTTCTCCTTGGCTTGGGAATGACAGGATTTGTTCTACCGCCACATGGGGTAAGTGTGTCCTGCAGGAGGCTCTGACATACAGGAATGGTCCATTCCAGCGGTGACCAAGGTCAGTAGGACTGACTGTTCAGTAAGGAGTGGTCAGCTGGTTTGGGAGCTGGTGTGCTTCAGAGGCCAGCACTGTGCTGGGGAGATGCCAACCTCACGCAGCTGGTGTGGTGGTGCTGGCGCAGGCAGGGACCTGACTGTCCTCACTCCCGGCTTCTACTCCACAGGCTGGCACCCATGCGGCTCTACACACTCTCCAAGCGTCACTTTGTCCTCGTGTTTGTCGTCTTCTTCATCTGTTTTGGACTGACCGTCTTCGTTGGCATCGAGGGTAAGTCTGTCAATCTTTTTTCCTCTTACAGCGCTTAGGTTCGGTGCAGCCAGCCCAGCTGTGCCGCCTGACTCCCAGCCAGACTTCAGCTTGTGCCTTCTCTCTGAGCCCCCAGGGCAGAGGGTGGTCACACCCAGTGACTTGTCTTCTTGGTGGGCGTAGCAGGCAAGCTGGGTAATGTAAGCATGCTGTTCACAGCAGCCAGAGCCCTAGATCAGCTTCTGCTTCCTGCCTTTTATTTGCCTAAAAATAATAGTAATAATAATAAATTAATTTATTATTATCTCCTGTTTCTCCTCCTCCTTTTCCTTCTTTCTAAATAAGCCAACCTGGCTTTGAGCTTGCTTTGTAGCCCACTGAAACATTTCTAGAGTCTCTTTTGTCCTGGGGAATCTAGAACCCACAGTCTAAAGGGGATACAGGCCATGTGAAGGTCTAGGTGAATGGGACTGGGGGTGCAGAGAGGTTGGACTGGTGACACTCCAAGTTCCAGGACTGTGTGAAGAGCACTGGGCATTAGAAACTGCCCAAAAATTTGTAGCTCTGACATCCTCTGGGAAGGCTAACCTGGTTTGTTGTTGTTGTTTTTGTGTGTGTATGTCCAGATGTCCAGATGTTGATGTCAGATATCTGTCTATATCTGTGTGTCCAGATGTTGATTCTGTGTCTGTATCTATGTATGTGTCCAGATGTTAGTGTCTGTATCTGTGTGTCCAGATGTTGGTGTCACATATCTTCCCCTGTTCTTCTCCACCTTATATATATTAAGGCAGGACCTCTCACTTGAACCCAGAGCTCACCGATTCAGCTAGTCCAGCCAGCCAGCTTGCTCTGGGGACGCTGTCTCTGCCTTCTGAGCCCTGGCATTACAGGCAGGTCTCTTCCTGCCCACCATTTACTTGGGTGTGGGGATGTCAGGTTTAGTCTTCATACTTGAAACTCAAGCTCTTGGCCCACTGGGCTGTTTCCCCAGTCCCCCAACTTTCTTTTTTACAGCCATAAAACAGAGCCACAGAAGCTAAATGGATTTCCCAAGGTTTCAGGGGCTGGGGCTTTGTGTCCTGTCCCCACCGTGGGCTGCAGGAGCCAGCTTTGGCGAGAGAGTGTTCTCCATTTCTTTTCCTTTCTTTTTAAGTAAGACAGCTTGTTCATTGAGGGTGGTTTGCGTTAGCTGCTCTGAGTAATGGGTACACAGATGCACAGGTGCACAGGCACACAGGTGCATGTAACACTTGAGTGTGAATTGCATTAAGGCTTAGTTATATCCCAGGGGTATTTGTGTCTCAGAAATCAGTGGTGGGGGATTAAGATGCTTCTTGCCTTGTGGTAATGAAAAGGACATAGTTGTCACCATAGCCACTATAGACAACTCCTCCTCCTTGCTGTTAAGTCACTAAAGGATTAAGTCATAGCAGTTATAGCCGTCATAACTGTTACCAAGGCTCACCCGTTGTCTCGCCTGCATCTTAACCTGCCCTTTCACATGGTAGGGAGGCATCAGTATTGTGTGCAGACTCAGTGGGACATAAGCCAGATTTTGTTCCCTCAAGCCACTGTGTCTCAAACACCCCAACTCTACCCAGCCTTTACTCTGAGATGAAGGTGGAGGTTGATACCCCAAGGCCAGTACGGGAGTCACAGGGCTTTCATCACTTTCTCTCACGCACAGATTACTGTGCGTCTTCTAGAGAAAGAGAAACAGTAGGGAATACGTATGTGCATATGCATGTACACACACACACATGTATATGCATACATGTGCACCCACTATATTATTATAATTATATCTCGTTACTGTATACAATTATAATACGTAATGTAATTATAGCCATTACAAACAATGATACTTATATTAAAATGTAAGTGAATTACAATGTAATTATTGATATTATTACTAGATATAATAATATATACTAGATATAATATATTGCTAGATATGTAGTATAAAATACAGTATATATTATATAATCATATATAATATTATTCTTGTATTTATATAAGGTAAAGGAACTGGCTCACACGATTCAGGAGATTAAGATATCTGCAGGTCTCTAGTCAGCAGATGGGAGCCAGGAGAGCCAGTGTATCAGTCAGGGTCCAGGGGTCTGAGACCCAAGGGGTTGATGTGTGAGCCCAGTCGAGTCTCATGGTAGGAGACAGGCTCCTATGAAGATGGGAGACCAGTTCTCCTTAACTGTCTGCTCAGATCTTTGCCCACCTCCTCTGAGTAGCGCGGTCTGCCTTATTCAGTTGACTGACTGAACCGTGAGAGCCTTATCCAGTAGGCCCTCAGAGACTTGTGAGAGCCATGTTCAACCAAACACCTTGCCATCCATACCCTGTGCCCCACTGAGATTAACACATGAAATTAACTGTTGTTAGCACACTCGTCTTAATTACTTTATGTGTTATGTTACTACCTTATCCTGTAGAGGTGGAAACTGAGGCCCAGAGCGACTAGTTAGCTCAGAGCCCAGGTTCTTCTGGAGCTGGATCTTAAGTCTCTCTGAAAAGCCAGAGTCAGAATGCACTAGTTGAGGGAGTCGGCTCAGAAAGCACCTTGCTGTGCAGTGGCCCTCTTCCTAGATGGAGACGTCCTTGCAGGATTTGCAGGTGCCTCTGAGTCAGGAAGTTGTGCCAGTCAGTGCACGCACACTACCCCAGCACAGCCTGAGTTGGATGGAGACTTGTTGGCGGCAGGCTAGGGAAGCCATGGAGGCAGCCTAGAAAATTGGCATCATAAACTGAGAATATTTTTTTTTAATTTACTTTAAAAAGAGAGTCTCACTGTGTAGACCAGGCTAGCCTAAAACTTGCTGTGTAGACCAAGCTGGCTACTTTGTAGAGATCTGAAGTGGAAACTTGAGGGTTCTGTGGAAAGTCAGTTGCGTTGGATGGTGTTTTGCTGGGGCAAACACGTGAAGGAGTGTTTCTCTGAAGTGGACACAGATGAAAGACTAAGGCAGACTCGTGAAGAAAGGTTTCACTAAAGCAGACACAGGTGAAAGGATGTTCTGCTAAAGCAAGCACATGAAAGGACACATGATGAAGGACTCTTCCCTAACAACACGCATGCATTGGTCCGCCTTACATTGCGTCTTGAGCTCCTTTTGTCGGACTCCATAGAGAGAAACACAAAATACTTCTGGTGGTGTGCTGTTGCTGCTTTCTGTTTCCGGACTTGGGCTGATTGGCAGAGTGATGTCTGCTGGGACAGACGCATGCACGTGCTGAGGCAAGACCAGTGGAGGACACGTGATGTTTGAAGGACGTATAAACAGGACAGTGATGGCAGCTGAGCTTGGCTTGCTTATAGAGCTAGCTGTGCAACGCTTGATGGGCTCTCGTCTTCCATGATCTTCACTTTGTTGAGGCGGGCACAGCTGAGAGCTTCTCCTGGCCTTTCTGCTGGTTCGAATCCCTTATCCTAACTTACGCTGATTCGGCTGAGGTCTGGCTGTTCTGCTAGGTCGTGCCACCACTGCTGCTATCCTAACACTACCAAACTGGGCTGCTGCTGTGTCCGTGATGTGTTTGTGAGAGGATCGGGCTGCCACTGCTGACCTGTGAACTGAGCTGCTGATTTCCTGACAGTGCAGATGGGATTGCTCCAAAGAATCTTTCTAAACAGGCCCACCTTCCCCTGTATCCTTTCTTTTCCACTACCTCTGGTAGGTAGTGGGCTAGAAGGGAGGTTAAAGCATTCAAGACCCATCATTAAGAGTAGGGTTTGGAAAAGATTAAAGTTACAGAGATCCACCTGCCTCTGCTTCCTGAGTGCTGAGATCAAAGGCATGTGCCATCATACCTGGTGAGAATAATATGTGTTAGACAAATCCAGCTGTAAATTACTTTTAAAATCATTTAAGGCCAGAAGCCCTGAAGGACCAGTACAAGAACAGTAAGAATCAGAAGCTAAGGACTCTGGGAAGATGCTATGGTAGAAGGAATGTCCTTCCACACCTAGACCAGTCACAGCAGCAGAAAATTGGATGGATGGGTTATTTTGGGATCCTGGAGTTTGTCGAGGATTTATAACTTCCTGGGGTGGGCAGCTAGACATTAAATTGTGGCTGATTTTAGCTTGTTTAGCCCTGAGTGCAGTGGTAGACCCTCATACTCATGCTGGTTCGTTCTAATGCAGGCATCTGTGGCTCGTGTTCTGAATCGGCCTGCATATAGTAGTTTGTAGGAGCCAAGGTGAACAAAAGGGCCCTGTCTTCCCTAACTGGGGCCTGAGCTCTGCTCCTCTGGTTGCTGCTTCTGAGCACAGAGGCGCGCGGCAAGGCAAGGTGGCCATTGTCGATACACTCAGAGTGCCACGGTTGTCACCCTACCTCATCTAGCAGAGGCCACCAGGCAGTTTAAAGAACTAGACCATCTCCTCTCTTCCTCTTGGGACCAATCATTGAACATTTGGAGATTCAGAAGAACAGAACAATCAGGGGAAGTTAGGCAGTCACCAGAGGAATGCACAGACAGGAGAACAAAACCCAAGAAAGTCTCGAGTTAAACCTGTCAGCTGCTTTTCAGCATAGACATCTACAATAGCAGCAACCAGCCAGGCAAAAACCAAACCTCTGCGGAGAGGGAGCCCCTGACTTCCAGGGTGCCACAGCATCATCTTTAAAGACAAAGCCAACTGAGAAACAATGAAGCATAGCTCACAGAAAGAGGAACAAACAAAAGAAAACATCACACTCTGTCCCTGAAGCCGTGTGGCAGATCTGCTAGACAGAGCTGTCTTAGAGAATAAGAGGAAGATGTGGGAAGAGCCCAGGAGCGTTAGGGGATGCCAGGTGGGGAAGAGAAATGAAAAGGAAATTCTGGAGCTAAAAAGTACCTTAGTTGAAAAGTCCGCTGGAAGGGTCAGTCAGATTGGAACATGCCAAGGGAAGTATCTCCGGACCTGAAGATAGGCTGACCAGCATGTTTGAGTCTGAGGAGCAGAAGGAAAATTAGGGGAGATACTAAACAGCCTCCAGGGCCTTTTGGTCACCATCAAGTAAACGATACCCGAGGTGTGAGTCTCAGGAGAAGACGGGGAGGCAGGGAGAATAGTTCCCAATTCAGATGAAAGGTGAATATATGCACACAGGAAGTTTAATGAGCTGCTGTGGTCTAAGTTCATAGTCTCAGACCAAGACACTACAGCCTACATCAGACAGAATCCCGGCCAGACCAAGAAAGAGGGACTCAGTACAGACAGTCAGTCCTCGGTGAGGTTGCTAGCACCTGTCTCAGCTCAGTCGTACCAGGCAGAAGACAGACCGATGCATTGAAAATGCTCAGAGAGTTCTTAACCAGGAATCCTGGCTGCAAAACTGTTCTTCAGGAGGGAGAGGGAGGTTGAGTGTGCTGGCTCACGCCTACTGTATTCCTAGAACCTGGATGTCTGAGGTCAGTCACGGCTACGTAGTGAGACCCAGTCTCTAGGTGAAAGACTAGGGGTGAAAGGAAGATGCTCCCCGGAAGCAAAAGCCAAGGGGCCAAGGGGGGGAACCATGGGTTCAAACACAGCTAGTCCAGCGATGGCGACGCTCACAAAGCTCACGTCATTCTGACGTGAGTGTCAAAGCCCACTCTCTTTCTCATTGCTGAGAGGCTTGCATGTTTACAATGCAGAATGTGAAGCTGCTGTTACTGTAAGTATGCAAGTCCACACTTTGGTTCCTACGTAAGAGACTTAACTTTGTTACCATTGTTTTATAGGTTTGGATATAAAATGACAAATAAGTGGGAGAGTACTTGACTACCTAGCACGTTCAAGGCCATGGGTTTGATTCTCAGCGCCTCCCCTGTGATGTGCAAGCTGCGTGTCTGTCTGTCTGTCTGTGTGTCTGTCTGTGTATGTTCACAAAGATTGTGTCACAATTGTAACATGAAAGATGAGACAGTTTTTATATATTGTCATAGTAAGCTGTTAGAAACTCCAGTCAGAATATGACTTTGGGTGTCAACTGAGGAACAAAAAAAGCTATGAGGCTGATGGGAAACAAACGCACAGGAAACAAGCATAGAGGGGCTGGAATGAGCCGGAACTAATCAGTAATCAGTAAGGTGATTGATCCTCCAACTAGAAGGCAGAGATAGCTAGACTAGATTGAAAACACTACATGAGGAGCCAGGGAGAAGGCTCAAAGGTTAAGGGCACTTGTTGAGAAACCATGAGGACCTGAGTTCAGATCCCAGCACCTGTCTGCAACCCCAGCACTACTGGTGGGAAGACATGGAGATGGACAGTCACTGGAGGCTCGCTGGCTTCCATCCTACCTGGAAAATGTGAGTTCCAGGCTCAGGGAGAGACACTGCCTCAGAGGGGCAACACCAGAGGTGAGAGAGGAAGACACCCAATGGTCTTCTCTCTGGCCCCTGCACACATGTGTCCATAGGTGTGCACCTCCCTGTGTATGTACACCACACACACTCTAACACACGTGTGTGCACGTGCACACTACATAAATATCACAACACAGAGGGTATGTTGTCTATAGATGCCTTATTTTCTAAACAGAGACAACAGACAGGTTGAAAAGAAAGGGTAAAACAAACATTCCGTGCAAATAGCGTCATATGGTTAACATTCATATTCTCCTTGTGGTTTCCAAACAAAGACAGGATTCTGACGAGGCATCTGTAGCCTGTGTTCAGAGGAACGTTACCGTAGTTACGATGGTGAACCCGTTTACTCATCCATTGACAGATGATGGACAAGGACCGTGTGACATGTGCTACAGCCGGACTGTTGTCTAACAGAACTTTGTCTGGGGAGAGGCAGCACATCCATCTCCTCACCCCAGATAGAGATCCAAAGACAGACCCAACTGGGGCTCATTACAGGAGTGTGGGTGAGGGCTTATGGGGACAGAAACAGCTCAAAAACAGCTCCGTCACCAAGGCCCACCCCAGCATGGGTGACAGCTTATAGCTAAGAAACTTGGAGCACACTGCACAGCCTGCAGGTAGTTCAACAGGTTGAAGAGTGTCCTTTCCAGGCAATTCTGGTCTAAATCTCTTCTAGGCTGCTTAGCTGGTTTCTGCTTCTTCCAGGCAGTTGGCCTGGTGTCAGAATCTTTGCAGCTTCTCTCCTCTCTAACCTCTCTCTCTCTCTCTCTCTCTCTCTCTCTCTCTCTCTCTCTCTCTCTCTCTCTCTCTCTCTCCCTCTCCCCCCCCCCCTCCCTCCCTCCCTCCTCCTCCACCCCCCCCACTACAGCTCAGCCTTTCTTCCTTTGAGGAGAGCTCTCAGCTCTTCTGCCTTATCTGTCAGAGAGGGACCTAGTGAATCTGGTCAGTTTCAGGGACTTCTTGAAGCTATTTCCAGCTGCTTACCTTCTGTTCAAAGCAGTGACTTTCAACCTTCCTAACACTGCTTCCCTTTAATACACAGTTCATGTTGTGGTAATCCTCAACCATAAAATTATTTTCCTTGCTACTTCATAACTGTATTTTTGCTACTGTAAATATCTGATATACAATCCTGTCATTCATAACCCACAGCCAGGTTGAGAGCCATTGGTTTAAAGAGTTTCCCTGCAGGAAACTATTATAGAACAATGGCTCAGTGGGTAAAGCCAGTGGCCTGCTTGCTGCTGAGCCCCAACTCCAAAGGAGGGCACCAACTGCCTTGGGTTGTTCTCTGATCTCTCTGTGTACACACGCTGTGGCACACATACATACAAAAAGGTAAAAAAAAGAAAAAATTAGGCAATTTAGACACATTACTGCATGAGTCATGAGAACATTGTACTAAATTAAACCAGTCACAAACAGATGAATACTGTGTGATCCCACTTAGCTGAGGTACACAGAGATGGCTGCCGGGCAGAGGGAGGCAGGGAGCTTAATAAGGCAGACAGAGTTTTACAAGAAGGGCTACAAGATGGAGGCTGTGCCTGTACAGCACAGATTACTGAATCCTGCTGGACTGATTGCACTGTCAAATGTGCTTAAAATAGTAGGCTCTCTATGTATTTTAATCGCAGTAAAATTGGGGGAGAAAGAACTTAATGAAACATTTATTTCAAAAAAGGCTTATCTTTCTTTCACCCCTGCTTAGTGTTTCTAGAAGACCCGGTTAATTGGATGGGTTCATTGACTAGTCTTTATTTCTTAGTAACGTTCCATTGGGGCCGTGTACACTAGAAAGAGCAGTAGGCGGAGTCTATGGAGATCCCACCATTGCATGCTGGTCCTTCTGCCTTAATGCCTTAATGCGTATGGAAGTTGTGTGGCACAGCAGAGAGTGTACTGTGTTTGGGTATTTTACCTGGTTACTTAAAATCTCTTTTTAAAAATGGGACCAGATACGAGAGATCATTCTGTCTAATGTGTAAGTCTTTGCTGCATTTAATTTGATTGCAGAATCAGTAAGTTATCCGCTTTAACCCCTCTATCCCCTTCTCTCTGTTGTTCTAGGACCCAGGGTGATCCAGACCTCACCTGCTAACTGTTCACAGAATAATAGCAAAAAGGTAAGAGGCCTGAGCTGTAAGGAGCAGATGGTGTTCATTACGTACTTTGGCCCTCAGGGGAGGGTCCTGAGGCTAGACTGCTCGGCCTGCTCAGCCAACAACAGTTCTTGTTTCACAGTCAGGGGCCTGTCAGCTGAAATTCCCTGGTCTAGGGTCCTCAGTGACTTGGGTGGTGGTGGTGAAGGAGACGGCTCTTGTTGGATACCCTGCTGCGCTCACTGTTTAAACAGTGACGACTTGGGCATCTGACCCTTTCCTTTAAAAAGCTTCATTTGTGTTTATGTACGCGTGTGCATGTGTGTGGAGGCCAGAGGCTCACCTCAGGGTTTGGTCCTCAGAAACCATCAGCTGGTTTTGTGGGTTTTGTTTTTTTTTGTTTTCTTTTGTTTTTTTTTGAGCTAAGTGTTTCTTCACAGGGACTTAGCCTTGCCAGCTAGGCTGGCTGGCCAGTGAGCCCAGGAATCCTCCTGTCTCTACCTCCTCAGTGCTGGGATGACAACTGTGTGCCGTCTACCTGATGGATGCCAGGTGGGGGGTGGGAAACTCAGGTGCCCACGCTTTCGTGGGGAGCACTTATGGCTCTTTGCTCTGTTTGTCCACGTTAGGACTTGTTCCCTGTTGGTTCCAATAGCCGCACCTTCTTTGTTGGTGGGGTTCTCTGCATGAGGTCAGCTTAAATGAAAGTGTGCTGGCCCCTATTTAAATGTGCCTTGAATTATCACCACCGTTGTCAGAAACAAGTCCTTCCAATCGGAGAAGTGAGCAACAGGGTCTCTCGGTGTCGTTCATAACCAGTCTGTAGCTGAATATGCTCCTGTGTCTTCACAGCGAATGCTCAGTGTGGTTTCAGTGTCATCATTTGTCCTTCCTTCTGTCTCCTGCCAGCCTACCTGTTAGGGTCTCGTCTTACAATTTCTGCGTTGTTTTGAGGTCCCACTTTGTAGCCTTGGTTAGCCTGGAACTTGATATGTAGATCAGACTGGCTTTGAACTCACAAAATTACATATGCCTCTGCCTTCTGAGTGTTAACATTTGTCACAATGCCTGGCTCCCTTACAATTTTTGAAAGGGCAAAGTAAAACTATATATGGTTAGCTGCCACTGCCACCCTAGATCTGCCTCTGGGCAGCCAGCCTTCCAGGCCTCTCTGATTCCTTGTTGTGTTGAGCTCTGAGGCAGGGGGTCTGGTTTGAAGAGGCACTACCATGAGGTTTCTTGACAGTTGTGGGTCTTATAGTCCCTGCCTCTCAGGGTCTCTCTCTGACAGTGAGACTAACAGCCATCCTATGAAACTCAGAGCTTCTAGGAAAACAATTTGCTTCAGAAAGACAACACTCCCCTCTGGTAGTTTACACTCCCAATGGCTTTCAGACAAGTGTGGTCTCAGAAAGTTTGGCAGAGACCCTGACAGCCTGGAAACAAGACATTCACCTCTGCAGGTGAAGCCTTCAAATGATGCAGGTTGTGGAAGTGTAGGCAGACACCCTCACCAGCCTCCTCCACAGCCTTTGCCATGGGACACCACTGTTGTGTTTACAGGAGACAGACACTGTAGATGACCACTGTAGATGACATTGTCACACAGCCAGCCATCTCAGTTTCCTCTGCAGGCAGGTTGAAACTTGTCTAATGCTGGAAATGACAAACATGAAGCACCGATGGCCGCCCCCAGTCACCGCACCACAGAGACGCAATGTCCACAGCCGATCACAGTACTACAGAGATGGTTACAGAGATGCAGGATACTGTGAACATGGACAGTTCCCTGCTGTCTTGTATCACTGCACGAAGCCAGTGCAGCCAGGCCTCGGTAGGAAGCTAGTTCCTGTGTTCTACAAAAGAAAGCTACCCAGCTCTGTCAGCGCTCATGAGCTGAACTGTGTGCAAAATGTTTGTTTTATATTTTAAGATAAGGTATCCAGGGATTCTGTGAACAGATCATGTGATTACTTTGGTTTTTTTTCTTCTGCTTCAGCTAAAGTCAGTTTTCCGTTCAAACCCACTGTCCACATATAACCAGCAGCTATGGCTGACGTGCGTTGTGGAGCTGGAACCCTCAGAAGGTATTTGGGGTGGCTTGTTGTTGTTTTTAGTATAAACTCCATTCTGAAGAGGTGGAAAAGACTTTACATTCTCTGGGCACATGCTGACAGGTACGTGTAGAAAGATGGCCGTGACTTACATCAGGAAAGACGGGAAGCTCCTCTGCCCTTCCCAGGGTGAGCCAGGGTGTGTGTCCGTAGGGTCTGGACAGCTGAGAAGGAATCATGTCCTGACACCCCAAGGCATGCTTTTGATCCCTAGGGATACTTGGTAATGTGTGGACAGTTTGACATGGGGAGAGGGAGTATTATGGGGTAGAAGCCAGGGCTACCACTGCAGGTGCATGGTCTAGTCAGTCAGCAGTGGGGGAGGGGAATTGCTGAGCAGTCCAGCCCTGGGGCACCATTGCTGACAGACCAGCCTCTGCACCTTCTGTGGCATAAGCTGTATTTCCTTCAAGTGAGAACTGAGGATGGTTTCTGATCAGCTGAGGTACTCTAAGAAAGAATACCATCCCCTGACCATAGTAAAAAAAAAAAAAAAAAAAAAAAAAAGTGAGAAAAAGCAAAAATAAATTTTACATCAGGATATGTATACTTAGACAATGGTCTAGAAAAAGGATGGACACAAAAAAGTTAATTATGGTTATTGGAGTGGGATTGTAATTGTTCTGTGAAGCCACCTTTGTGTGATTGTTGTTGCTTTTAAATATTTGCATGTATGTGTGTGAGGGGGTGCACACCTGATGCTGGCACAGAGGCCAGAAGAGGGCATCTGGGTCTTCTGTCACCCTCTGTCTGTTCTTTTGAGACATGATCTCTCCCTGAACCTGGGGCTCACATTTTCTGTAAGCCAGAAAGGCCCAGAGATCTTCCTGTCTCCTCTCTCCATGGTGCTGGGGTTCCAGGCATGTGTGGGACACTTGTATGTGGGTGCTAGGATCAGAACTCCAGTCCCAAGCAGCAAGCCTCTGAAACACTCCACCGTCTCTCCAAAATGTTCCTACCCTGTCCCCACCTCTCTCTCTCTAAAAATCTACCACATGTATTTATTTGAGAAGGTGTGTGTATATGTGTGTTTGTATGTGTGTGGAGGTCAAAGGTCAGCTGGAGGGACTTGATCCTCTCCTACCATGTTAAATCTTTGGTGCAGAACTGAGGTGGTTAGCCAGGTTTAGCAGCAGGCCTCTTTATCCACTGAGCCATTTCAACAGCCCTGTTCTCTTTTTTATAATAAGAATATAATTAGACAAAATTTTAGTCAGAAATAGAGACTTGTTTATATCTTGGTATAAACTGAAGAATCTGTGTGGAAAATGAAAGGGGTAATTTCATAGCCATGCACCCATATGTGAAGTGACACGGTGGGTCATAAATGCAGGTTTGACATATCACAGACCCCTCAGCAATGGTGGGAGGTAGTGAAGGCTTTCCAGCATGGAGGGCGGGTGATGCTTCCTGGGCTCTCTGTATGTTCCTGTCAGCAGGAGGCTCTGCTGTGGGCGTTGTCCAATGTGGTCTCAGATAACAGATTTCTCTGTCTCCTAGAAACATCTATCCAAACCAGCTTCTCCATGACTGTGAAAGTCGATGGTGTGTCTCCAGATGGAACCACAAAGTACATTCACAACAAGGTTCACAACCGGACGAGGACTCTCACGTGCACAGGGGTGAGTGTGTTTGACGTCTCCACAGTCGGTCGTTAGCCACAGGTGCTGTCACAGACGTGCTTGTCCACACGCAGTCTGCACACACGCTTGCCTCACACTCATCCCCCTTCCCACCACCCCCTCACTCACCTGGCACCCATCCCCTCCACTTCCCACCCCTGTCGTTTGTCTCGGCTCCTCTGTGTCCCTCCCTTACAGGTACGTCCATGTCATGACCCCATTCTAGTCTCATGGCCAACATACAACACATACAGACACACACGTGGGAAGTCAGGTACGTAAATGTAAGTCTAGGTTCTGCATATAAAGCAGACACTGTTTATCCTTCCTAGTCTGGCCTGATTTGCTTTCCTGTCGCATCCACCCCATGATGCCATTTTCCTTGTTGTTCATAAAACTCCACTTTGAATATGAGCTGCATTTCTTTTCCCCAGTCGTCTGTTGGTTGGCACAGAAGCCTCTTAATTTCACGTAGTCACATACACACAGACATGCATACACACATGCACATGTGCGTGTACACTCAGTCTGACACAAACCCTGAGCCCCTGGGGCACCTGCTGACTGCTGTCCATAGGCAATATGGAGGGCCAAGTCTCAGATGAGCCTCTGCTGTCCGTGGCTTCAGGTGGTTGTACTGGATATTGAAAGCTCTGATCTGTCTGTGGACGAGGGGCAGAGTGCCCAGGCCTCTTGGAGTCAGGGACTACTTTTTTAGGCATCCATTCTGGGATGTAGCGTGTGACCACGGGATCCAGCATACGAATGAACTATCACACCTCTATCCACTGATGCTGTATTCTCTTCAGAAGCCAGCAACTCAGACCCCCCATCCTTGCAACTGCCAGGAGCCACATCGGCACTCAACAGGTTCCTGGCAGCAGGAGCACTTGGAGAGGGGGTCAGAACAGGCAGGATGTTGAAGAGAGGACTTGCTAAACAAGGGATGCTAGCATGGGCTGCCAGGTGTCATGCTGAGGGCCTTCTCTGTGCCACTCATTAAATCCTCACAGGAGGGCCGCAGGGTAGGAGCTACTATCAGATTCTATTTTGTAAAAGAAGAAACAGAGGCCCCAAGAGGTCACAGCCATTGTCCAGGTTGACACAGATGCTAAGTGGAAGGAACGGGATCTAAGCTGGTTTTTTATCCAGAAGCCCTCTGGTGCTCTTTTATCCAGAAGCCTGTGTGTGGCTTTAACCACATGTAGTCTGCCGAGTTACTAGCAGTAGAAATACAGTTGATTTCTCCTGACAAGGAGAAATTTGAACAGGGAAGGACTCGATGCACTGGCCAGTCCTCGTCTCTTGTTTCCTTCCTGTTGATCCAAAGGGTTTAGAACCCTGGCCCGAGGGTGTTGCATGGGTGAGGTGACCCTCTCACCTCAGCAACCCCGGCCATGCCCATCACAGACAAGATGGCATTGGAGAGGTAACTGACCCCCCCTCACACTCCCCCACAAACTCACTATCCCTCCTCCCACCTAAGGAAGCAGTCTGGGCCATTTCTAGAACATATTCTCATCTGTGGGGAATTGAGCCCTTCCCGCCTGTTCTGGGAAAGTCACCAGGATCAAGGTCCCTCTGTGTCCTCACCATCCTGTGTGCAGAAGGCACACAGTCAGTTCTGCTGAATAATGAGGATGGCATGTGTGGAAGTCCCAAAGGCCTCTGCAGCCCCCGGCAGGAATGAGTGAGATCCCCTTGGCCACCAGAATGGGACACACAGCTGCTCAGTGAGTACTGGTTCCACGGCTGCCGTGACTGGTCACCCTGACTTGCAGGTCGGAAGCGTTTTCTCAGCCCATGGGACTTTCAAGAAGAGTAGGCTTGCTGGAGGCTGGGGCCTCTCAGTGCTCCTGGGACATACTCACTGCAACTGTGGTCCTTCCTGTTCTTACATCACACACAGCCTGCATCAGTTTACACGGGTCAGGATTTGGGAGAACCCCTCCTCTAGTTGTCCCCTTATCGCTGCAGGGACACGGTCCTAGCACAGGGAACGGGGATTTGTATGTTAGGTGGTTAGTCATCACTCTATGGTTTTTACATCTCCCTCTCCCTCTCCCTCTCCCTCTCCCTCTCC